>NW_027069321.1:0-52630 GCF_037157495.1 Lathamus discolor | reverse complement strand
TGTCTCTATAGGGTCTCTAGGGTCACTATAGGGACTCTATAGGGTCCCTAGGGTCTCTATAGGGTCTCTATAGGGTTCCTAGGGTCTCTATAGGTTCCCTAGGGTCTCTATAGGGTCTCTAGGGCCTCTATAGGGTCTCTATAGGGCCTCTATAGGGTCTCTATAGGGCCTCTAGTGTCTCTATAGGGTCTCTATAGGGTCCCTAGGGTCTCTATAGGGTCTCTATAGGGTCCCTAGGGTCTCTATAGGGTCTCTAGGGTCTCTCTAGGGTCTCTATAGGGTCTCTAGGGTCTCTCTAGGGTCTCTATAGGGTCTCTAAGGTCTCTATACGGTCTCTATAGGGTCTCTAGGGTCTCTATACGGTCTCTATAGGGTCTCTAGGGCCTCTATAGTGTCTCTATAGGGTCTCTAGGGCCTCTATAGGGTCTCTATAGGGTTCCAAGGGTCTCTATAGTGTCTCTAGGGTCTCTCTAGGGTCTCTATAGGGTCTCTTGGGTCTCTATAGGGTCTCTATAGGGTCCCTAGGGTCTCTATAGGGTCTCTATAGGGTCCCTAGGGTCTCTATAGGGTCTCTAGGGTCTCTCTAGGGTCTCTATAGGGTCTCTAGGGTCTCTATACTGTCTCTATAGGGTCTCTAGGGTCTCTATAGTGTCTCTATAGGGTCTCTAGGGCCTCTATAGGGTCTCTATAGGGTCCCTAGGGTCTCTATAGGGTCTCTATAGGGTTCCTAGGGTCTCTATAGGGTCTCTATAGGGTCCCTAGGGTCTCTATAGGGTCTCTAGGTCTCTCTAGGGTCTCTATAGGGTCTCTAGGGTCTCTCTAGGGTCTCTATAGGGTCTCTAGGGTCTCTATAGGGTCTCTATAGGGTCCCTAGCGTCTCTATAGGGTCTCTATAGGGTTCCTAGGGTCTCTATAGGGTCCCTAGGGTCTCTATACTGTCTCTAGGGTCTCTATAGGGTCTCTATAGGGTCTCTATAGGGTTCCTAGGGTCTCTATAGGGTCCCTAGGGTCTCTATAGGGTCTCTAGGGTCACTATAGGGACTCTATAGGGTCCCTAGGGTTTCTATAGGGTCTCTATAGGGTTCCTAGGGTCTCTATAGGTTCCCTAGGGTCTCTATAGGGTCTCTAGGGCCTCTATAGGGTCTCTATAGGGTCCCTAGGGTCTCTATAGGGTCCTCTATAGGGTTCCTAGGGTCTCTATAGCGTCTCTATAGGGTCCCTAGGGTCTCTATAGGGTCTCTAGGGTCTCTCTAGGGTCTCTATAGGGTCTCTAGGGTCTCTCTAGGGTCTCTATAGGGTCTCTAGGGTCTCTATACGGTCTCTATAGGGTTCCTAGGGTCTCTATAGTGTCTCTATAGGGTCTCTAGGGCCTCTATAGGGTCTCTATAGGGTCCCTAGGGTCTCTATAGGGTCTCTATAGGGTTCCTAGGGTCTCTATAGGGTCCCTAGGGTCTCTATAGTGTCTCTAGGATCTCTATAGGGTCTCTATAGGGTCTCTATAGGGTTCCTAGGGTCTCTATAGGGTCCCTAGGGTCTCTATAGGGTCTCTAGGGTCACTATAGGGACTCTATAGGGTCCCTAGGGTTTCTATAGGGTCTCTATAGGGTTCCTAGGGTCTCTATAGGTTCCCTAGGGTCTCTATAGGGTCTCTAGGGCCTCTATAGGGTCTCTAGGGCCTCTATAGGGTCTCTATAGGGCCTCTAGTGTCTCTATAGGGTCTCTATAGGGTCCCAAGGGTCTCTATAGGGGTCTCTATAGGGTTCCTAGGGTCTCTATAGGGTTCCTAGGGTCTCTATAGGGTCTCTATAGGGTTCCTAGGGTCTCTATAGGGTCTCTAGGGTCTCTCTAGGGTCTCTATAGGGTCTCTAGGGCCTCTATAGGGTCTCTATAGGGTCCCTAGGGTCTCTATCGGTTCCCTAGGGACTCTATAGTGTTCCTAGGGTCTCTATAGTGTCTCTATAGGGTCTCTAGTGTCTCTATAGGGTCTCTATAGGGTCCCTAGGGTCTCTATAGGGTCTCTATAGGGTTCCTAGTGTCTCTATAGGGTCCCTAGGGTCTCTATAGGGTCTCTATAGGGTCTCTAGTGTCTCTATAGGGTTCCTAGGGTCTCTATAGGGTCCCTAGGGTCTCTATAGGGTCTCTAGGGTCACTATAGGGACTCTATAGGGTCCCTAGGGTCTCTATAGTGTCTCTATAGGGTCTCTAGTGTCTCTATAGGGTCTCTATAGGGTCCCTAGGGTCTCTATAGGGTCTCTATAGGGTTCCTAGTGTCTCTATAGGGTCCCTAGGGTCTCTATAGGGTCTCTAAGGTCTCTCTAGGGTCTCTATAGGGTCTCTAGGGTCTCTCTAGGGTCTCTATAGGGTCTCTTGGGTCTCTATAGGGTCTCTTGGGTCTCTCTAGGGTCTCTATAGGGTCTCTAGGGTCTCTCTAGGGTCTCTATAGGGTCTCTTGGGACTCTATAGGGTCTCTATAGGGTCCCTAGGGTCTCTATAGGGTCTCTAGGGTCTCTCTAGGGTCTCTATAGGGTCTCTAGGGTCTCTCTAGGGTCTCTATAGGGTCTCTAGGGTCTCTCTAGGGTCTCTATAGGGTCTCTAGGGTCTCTATAGTGTCTCTATAGGGTCTCTTGGGCCTCTATAGGGTCTCTATAGGGTCCCTAGGGTCTCTATAGGGTCTCTAGGGGTCTCTCTAGGGTCTCTATAGGGTCTCTAGGGTCTCTCTAGGGTCTCTATAGGGTCTCTAGGTTCTCTCTAGGGTCTCTATAGGGTCTCTAGGGCCTCTATAGGGTCTCTATAGGGTCCCTAGGGTCTCTATCGGTTCCCTAGGGACTCTATAGTGTTCCTAGGGTCTCTATAGTGTCTCTATAGGGTCTCTAGTGTCTCTATAGGGTCTCTATAAGGGTCCCTAGGGTCTCTATAGGGTCTCTATAGGGTCCCTGGGGTCTCTATAGGGTCTCTATAGGGTCTCTAGGGTCTCTATACGGTCTCTATAGGGTTCCTAGGGTCTCTATAGTGTCTCTATAGGGTCTCTAGGGTCTCTATACGGTCTCTATAGGGTTCCTAGGGTCTCTATAGGGTCCCTAGGGTCTCTATAGTGTCTCTAGGGTCTCTATAGGGTCTCTATAGGGTCTCTATAGGGTTCCTAGGGTCTCTATAGGGTCCCTAGGGTCTCTATAGGGTCTCTAGGGTCACTATAGGGACTCTATAGGGTCCCTAGGGTTTCTATAGGGTCTCTATAGGGTTCCTAGGGTCTCTATAGGTTCCCTAGGTTCTCTATAGGGTCTCTAGGGCCTCTATAGGGTCTCTATAGGGTCTCTAGGGCCTCTATAGGGTCTCTATAGGGTCCCTAGGGTCTCTATAGGGTCTCTATAGGGTTCCTAGGGTCTCTATAGGGTCTCTATAGGGTCCCTAGGGTCTCTATAGGGTCTCTAGGGTCTCTCTAGGGTCTCTATAGGGTCTCTAGGGTCTCTCTAGGGTCTCTATAGGGTCCCTAGGGTCTCTCTAGGGTCTCTATAGGGTCTCTAGGGTCTCTATACGGTCTCTATAGGGTTCCTAGGGTCTCTATAGTGTCTCTATAGGGTCTCTAGGGCCTTTCTAGGGTCTCTATAGGGTCTCTAGGGTCTCTATACGGTCTCTATAGGGTTCCTAGGGTCTCTATAGTGTCACTATAGGGGTCTCTATAGTGTCTCTAGGGTCTCTATAGGGTCTCTATAGGGTCTCTATAGGGTTCCTAGGGTCTCTATAGGGTCCCTAGGGTCTCTATAGGGTCTCTAGGGTCACTATAGGGACTCTATAGGGTTCCTAGGGTTTCTATAGGGTCTCTATAGGGTTCCTAGGGTCTCTATAGGTTCCCTAGGGTCTCTATAGGGTCTCTAGGGCCTCTATAGGGTCTCTAGGGCCTCTATAGGGTCTCTATAGGGCCTCTAGTGTCTCTATAGGGTCTCTATAGGGTCCCTAGGGTCTCTATATGGTCTCTATAGGGTTCCTATGGTCTCTATAGGGTTCCTAGGGTCTCTATAGGGTCTCTATAGGGTTCCTAGGGTCTCTATAGGGTCTCTAGGGTCTCTATAGGGTCTCTATAGGGTCCCTAGGGTCTCTATAGGGTCTCTATAGGGTTCCTAGTGTCTCTATAGGGTCCCTAGGGTCTCTATAGGGTCTCTATAGGGTCTCTAGTGTCTCTATAGGGTCTCTATAGGGTTCCTAGGGTCTCTATAGTGTCTCTATAGGGTCTCTAGTGTCTCTATAGGGTCTCTATAGGGTCCCTAGGGTCTCTATAGGGTCTCTATAGGGTTCCTAGTGTCTCTATAGGGTCCCTAGGGTCTCTATAGAGTCTCTATAGGGTCTCTAGTGTCTCTATAGGCTCTCTATAGGGTCCCTAGGGTCTCTATAGAGTCTCTATAGGGTCTCTAGTGTCTCTATAGGGTCTCTATAGGGTCCCTAGGGTCTCTATAGAGTCTCTATAGGGTCTCTAGTGTCTCTATAGGGACTCTATAGGGTCCCTAGGGTCTCTATAGGGTCTCTATAGGGTTCCTAGGGTCTCTATAGGGTCCCTAGGGTCTCTATAGGGTCTCTAGGGTCACTATAGGGACTCTATAGGGTCCCTAGGGTCTCTATAGGGTCTCTATAGGGTTCCTAGGGTCTCTATAGGTTCCCTAGGGTCTCTATAGGGTGTCTAGGGCCTCTATAGGGTCTCTATAGGGCCTCTATAGGGTCTCTATAGGGCCTCTAGTGTCTCTATAGGGTCTCTATAGGGTCCCTAGGGTCTCTATAGGGTCTCTATAGGGTCCATAGGGTCTCTATAGGGTCCCTAGGGTCTCTATAGTGTCTCTAGGGTCTCTCTAGGGTCTCTATAGGGTCTCTAGGGTCTCTCTAGGGTCTCTATAGGGTCTCTAGGGTCTCTATACGGTCTCTATAGGGTCTCTAGGGTCTCTATACGGTCTCTATAGGGTCTCTAGGGCCTCTATAGTGTCTCTATAGTGTCTCTAGGGCCTCTATAGGGTCTCTATAGGGTTCCTAGTGTCTCTATAGTGTCCCTAGGGTCTCTCTAGGGTCTCTATAGGGTCTCTTGGGTCTCTATAGGGTCTCTATAGGGTCCCTAGGGTCTCTATAGGGTCTCTATAGGTCCCTAGGGTCTCTATAGGGTCTCTAGGGTCTCTCTAGGGTCTTTATAGGGTCTCTAGGGTCTCTATACTGTCTCTATAGGGTCTCTAGGGTCTCTATAGTGTCTCTATAGGGTCTCTAGGGCCTCTATAGGGTCTCTATAGGGTCCCTAGGGTCTCTATAGGGTCTCTATAGGGTTCCTAGGGTCTCTATAGGGTCTCTATAGGGTCCCTAGGGTCTCTATAGGGTCTCTAGGGTCTCTCTAGGGTCTCTATAGGGTCTCTAGGGTCTCTCTAGGGTCTCTATAGGGTCTCTAGGGTCTCTCTAGGGTCTCTATAGGGTCTCTAGGGCCTCTATAGGGTCTCTATAGGGTCCCTAGGGTCTCTATAGGGTCTCTATAGGGTTCCTAGGGTCTCTATAGGGTCCCTAGGGTCTCTATAGTGTCTCTAGGGTCTCTATAGGGTCTCTATAGGGTCTCTATAGGGTTCCTAGGGTCTCTATAGGGTCCCTAGGGTCTCTATAGGGTCTCTAGGGTCACTATAGGGACTCTATAGGGTCCCTAGGGTTTCTATAGGGTCTCTATAGGGTTCCTAGTGTCTCTATAGGTTCCCTAGGGTCTCTATAGGGTCTCTAGGGCCTCTATAGGGTCTGTATAGGGTCCCTAGGGTCTCTATAGGGTCTCTATAGGGTTCCTAGGGTCTCTATAGGGTCTCTATAGGGTCCCGAGGGTCTCTATAGGGTCTCTAGGGTCTCTCTAGGGTCTCTATAGGGTCTCTAGGGTCTCTCTAGGGTCTCTATAGGGTCTCTAGGGTCTCTATACGGTCTCTATAGGGTTCCTAGTGTCTCTATAGGGTCCCTAGGGTCTCTATAGGGTCTCTATAGGGTCTCTAGTGTCTCTATAGGGTCTCTATAGGGTTCCTAGGGTCTCTATAGGGTCCCTAGGGTCTCTATAGGGTCTCTAGGGTCACTATAGGGACTCTATAGGGTCCCTAGGGTCTCTATAGGGTCTCTATAGGGTTCCTAGGGTCTCTATAGGTTCCCTAGGGTCTCTATAGGGTCCCTAGGGTCTCTATAGGGTCTCTATAGGGTCCCTAGGGTCTCTATAGGGTCTCTAGGGTCTCTCTAGGGTCTCTATAGGGTCTCTAGGGTCTCTCTAGGGTCTCTATAGGGTCTCTAGGGTCTCTCTAGGGTCTCTATAGGGTCTCTAGTGTCTCTCTAGGGTCTCTATAGGGTCTCTAGGGTCTCTATAGTGTCTCTATAGGGTCTCTAGGGCCTCTATAGGGTCTCTATAGGGTCCCTAGGGTCTCTATAGGGTCTCTATAGGGTTCCTAGGGTCTCTATAGGGTCTCTATAGGGTCCCTAGGGTCTCTATAGGGTATCTAGGGTCTCTATAGGGTCTCTATAGGGTCTCTAGGGTCTCTCTAGGGTCTCTATAGGGTCTCTAGGGCCTCTATAGGGTCTCTATAGGGTCCCTAGGGTCTCTATAGGGTCTCTATAGGGTTCCTAGGGTCTCTATAGGGTCCCTAGGGTCTCTATAGTGTCTCTAGGGTCTCTATAGGGTCTCTATAGGGTCTCTATAGGGTTCCTAGGGTCTCTATAGGGTCCCTAGGGTCTCTATAGGGTCTCTAGGGTCACTATAGGGACTCTATAGGGTCCCTAGGGTTTCTATAGGGTCTCTATAGGGTTCCTAGTGTCTCTGTAGGTTCCCTAGGGTCTCTATAGGGTCTCTAGGGCCTCTATAGGGTCTCTATAGGGTCCCTAGGGTCTCTATAGGGTCTCTATAGGGTTCCTAGGGGTCTCTATAGGGTCTCTATAGGGTCCCGAGGGTCTCTATAGGGTCTCTAGGGTCTCTCTAGGGTCTCTATAGGGTCTCTAGGGTCTTTCTAGGGTCTCTATAGGGTCTCTAGGGTCTCTATACGGTCTCTATAGGGTTCCTAGTGTCTCTATAGGGTCCCTAGGGTCTCTATAGGGTCTCTATAGGGTCTCTAGTGTCTCTATAGGGTCTCTATAGGGTTCCTAGGGTCTCTATAGGGTCCCTAGGGTCTCTATAGGGTCTCTAGGGTCACTATAGGGACTCTATAGGGTCCCTAGGGTCTCTATAGGGTCTCTATAGGGTTCCTAGGGTCTCTATAGGTTCCCTAGGGTCTCTATAGGGTCCCTAGGGTCTCTATAGGGTCTCTATAGGGTCCCTAGGGTCTCTATAGGGTCTCTAGGGTCTCTCTAGGGGTCTCTATAGGGTCTCTAGGGTCTCTCTAGGGTCTCTATAAGGGTCTCTAGGGTCTCTCTAGGGTCTCTATAGGGTCTCTAGTGTCTCTCTAGGGTCTCTATAGGGTCTCTAGGGTCTCTATAGTGTCTCTATAGGGTCTCTAGGGCCTCTATAGGGTCTCTATAGGGTCCCTAGGGTCTCTATAGGGTCTCTATAGGGTTCCTAGGGTCTCTATAGGGTCTCTATAGGGTCCCTAGGGTCTCTATAGGGTATCTAGGGTCTCTATAGGGTCTCTATAGGGTCTCTAGGGTCTCTCTAGGGTCTCTATAGGGTCTCTAGGGTCTCTCTAGGGTCTCTATAGTGTCTCTAGCGTCTCTCTAGGGTCTCTATAGGGTATCTAGGGTCTCTCTAGGGTCTCTATAGGGGTCCCTAGGGTCTCTATAGGGTCTCTATAGGGTTCCTAGGGTCTCTATAGGGTCCCTAGGGTCTCTATAGGGTCTCTAGGGTCACTATAGGGACTCTATAGGGTCCCTAGGGTTTCTATAGGGTCTCTATAGGGTTCCTAGGGTCTCTATAGGTTCCCTAGGGTCTCTATAGGGTCTCTAGGGCTTCTATAGGGTCTCTATAGGGTCTCTAGGGGCCTCTATAGGGTCTCTATAGGGTCCCTAGGGTCTCTATAGGGTCTCTATAGGGTTCCTAGGGTCTCTATAGGGTCTCTATAGGGTCCCTAGGGTCTCTATAGGGTCTCTAGGGTCTCTCTAGGGTCTCTATAGGGTCTCTAGGGTCTCTCTAGGGTCTCTATAGGGTCTCTAGGGTCTCTATAGGGTCTCTATAGGGTCTCTAGGGTCTCTATACGGTCTCTATAGGGTTCCTAGGGTCTCTATAGGGTCTCTATAGGGTCTCTAGGGCCTCTATAGGGTCTCTATAGGGTCCCTAGGGTCTCTATCGGTTCCCTAGGGACTCTATAGTTTTCCTAGGGTCTCTATAGTGTCTCTATAGGGTCTCTAGTGTCTCTATACGGTCTCTGTAGGGTCCCTAGGGTCTCTATAGGGTCTCTATAGGGTTCCTAGTGTCTCTATAGGGTCCCTAGGGTCTCTATAGGGTCTCTAAGGTCTCTCTAGGGTCTCTATATGGTCTCTAGGGTCTCTCTAGGGTCTCTATAGGGTCTCTAGGGTCTCTATACGGTCTCTATAGGGTTCCTAGGGTCTCTATAGGGTCTCTCTAGGGTCTCTAGGGCCTCTATAGGGTCTCTATAGGGTCCCTAGGGTCTCTATCGGTTCCCTAGGGACTCTATAGTGTTCCTAGGGTCTCTATAGTGTCTCTATAGGGTCTCTAGTGTCTCTATAGGGTCTCTATAGGGTCCCTAGGGTCTCTATAGGGTCTCTATAGGGTTCCTAGTGTCTCTATAGGGTCCCTAGGGTCTCTATAGGGTCTCTAAGGTCTCTCTAGGGTCTCTATAGGGTCTCTTGGGTCTCTATAGGGTCTCTAGTGTCTCTATAGGGTCTCTATAGGGTCCCTAGGGTCTCTATAGGGTCTCTATAGGGTTCCTAGGGTCTCTATAGGGTTCCTAGGGTCTCTATAGGGTCTCTATAGGGTTCCTAGGGTCTCTATAGGGTCTCTAGGGTCTCTCTAGGGTCTCTATAGGGTCTCTAAGGTCTCTCTAGGGTCTCTATAGGGTCTCTAGGGTCTCTCTAGGGTCTCTATAGGTCTCTTGGTTCTCTATAGGGTGTCTAGTGTCTCTATAGGTTCTCTATAGGGTACCTAGGGTCTCTATAGGGTTCCTAGGGTCTCTATAGGATCCCTAGGGTCTCTATAGGGTCTCTATAGGGTTCCTAGGGTCTCTATAGGTTCCCTAGGGTCTCTATAGGGTCTCTATAGGGTCTCTAGTGTCTCTATAGGGTCTCTATAGGGTCCCTAGGGTCTCTATAGGGTCTCTATAGGGTTCCTAGGGTCTCTATAGGGTCCCTAGGGTCTCTATAGGGTCTCTAGGGTCTCTATAGTGTCTCTATAGGGTCTCTAGTGTCTCTATAGGGTCTCTATAGGGTCCCTAGGGTCTCTATAGGGTCTCTATAGTGTTCCTAGGGTCTCTATAGGGTCCCTAGGGTCTCTATCGGTTCCCTAGGGAATCTATAGTGTTCCTAGGGTCTCTATAGTGTCTCTATAGGGTCTCTAGTGTCTCTATAGGGTCTCTATAGGGTCCCTAGGGTCTCTATAGGGTCTCTATAGGGTTCCTAGTGTCTCTATAGGGTCCCTAGGGTCTCTATAGGGTCTCTAAGGTCTCTCTAGGGTCTCTATAGGGTCTCTTGGGTCTCTATAGGGTCTCTAGTGTCTCTATAGGGTCTCTATAGGGTCCCTAGGGTCTCTATACGGTCTCTATAGGGTTCCTAGGGTCTCTATAGTGTCTCTAGGGTCTCTCTAGGGTCTCTATAGGGTCTCTTGGGTCTCTATAGGGTCTCTATAGGGTCCCTAGGGTCTCTATAGGGTCTCTATAGGGTCCCTAGGGTCTCTATAGGGTCTCTATAGGGTTCCTAGGGTCTCTATAGGGTCCTTAGGGTCTCTATAGGGTCTCTATAGGGTTCCTAGGGTCTCTATAGTGTCTCTAGGTCTCTCTAGGGTCTCTATAGGGTCTCTTGGGTCTCTATAGGGTCTCTATAGGGTCCCTAGGGTCTCTATAGGGTCTCTATAGTGTTCCTACGGTCTCTATAGGTTCCCTAGGGTCTCTATAGGGTCTCCAGGGTCTCTATAGGGTCTCTATAGGGTCTCTAGTGTCTCTATAGGGTCTCTATAGGGTCCCTAGGGTCTCTATAGGGTCTCTATAGGGTTCCTAGGGTCTCTATAGGGTCTCTATAGGGTCTCTAGGATCTCTATAGGGTCTCTATAGGGTCTGTAGTGTCTCTATAGTGTCTCTATAGGGTCTCTAGTGTCTCTATAGGGTCTCTATAGGGTCCCTAGGGTCTCTATAGGGTCTCTATAGGGTTCCTAGGGTCTCTATAGGGTCTCTATAGGGTTCCTAGGGTCTCTCTAGGGTCTCTATAGGGTCTCTTGGGTCCCTATAGGGTCTCTATAGGGTCCCTAGTGTCTCTATAGGGTCTCTATAGGGTTCCTAGGGTCTCTATAGGGTTCCTAGGGTCTCTATAGGGTCTCTATAGGGTCTCTAAAGGTTCTCAAGGGTCTCTATAGGGTCTCTATAGGGTCCCTAGGGTCTCTATAGGGTCTCTATAGGGTTCCTAGGGTCTCTGTAGGGTCTCTTGGGTCCCTATAGGGTCTCTATAGGGTCCCTAGTGTCTCTATAGGGTCTCTATAGGGTTCCTAGGGTCTCTATAGGGTCTCTAGGGTCTCTATAGGGCCTCTATAGGGTCTCTAAAGGTTCTCAAGGGTCTCTATAGGGTCTCTATAGGGTCCCTAGGGTCTCTATAGGGTCTCTATAGGGTTCCTAGGGTCTCTATAGGGTCCCTAGGGTCTCTATAGGGTCTCTATAGGGTCTCTAGGGTCTCTATAGTGTCTCTATAGGGTCTCTAGGGCCTCTATAGGGTCTCTATAGGGTCTCTAGGGTCTCTCTAGGGTCTCTATAGGGTCTCTAGGGTCTCTCTAGGGTCTCTATAGGGTCTCTAGGGTCTCTCTAGGGTCTCTCTAGGGTCCCTAGGGTCTCTATAGGGTCTCTATAGGGTCTCTAGGGTCTCTATAGTGTCTCTATAGGGTCTCTAGGGCCTCTATAGGGTCTCTATAGGGTCCCTAGGGTCTCTATAGGGTCTCTATAGGGTTCCTAGGGTCTCTATAGGGTCCCTAGGGTCTCTATAGGGTCACTAGCGTCTCTATAGTGTCTCTATAGGGTCTCTAGTGTCTCTATAGGGTCTCTATAGGGTCCCTAGGGTCTCTATAGGGTCTCTATAGGGTTCCTAGGGTCTCTATAGGGTCCCTAGGGTCTCTATAGGGTCTCTATAGGGTTCATAGGGTCTCTATAGGGTCCCTAGGGTCTCTATAGGGTCTCTAGGGTCTCTATAGTGTCTCTATAGGGTCTCTAGTGTCTCTATAGGGTCTCTATAGGGTCCCTAGGGTCTCTATAGGGTCTCTATAGGGTTCCTAGGGTCTCTATAGGGTCCCTAGGGTCTCTATCGGTTCCCTAGGGACTCTATAGTGTTCCTAGGGTCTCTATAGTGTCTCTATAGGGTCTCTAGTGTCTCTATAGGGTCTCTATAGGGTCCCTAGGGTCTCTATAGGGTCTCTATAGGGATCCTAGTGTCTCTATAGGGTCCCTAGGGTCTCTATAGGGTCTCTATAGGGTCTCTAGTGTCTCTATAGGGTCTCTATAGGGTTCCTAGGGTCTCTATAGGGTTCCTAGGGTCTCTATAGGGTCTCTATAGGGTTCCTAGGGTCTCTATAGGGTCTCTAGGGTCTCTCTAGGGTCTCTATAGGGTCTCTTGGGTCTCTCTAGGGTCTCTAGGGTCTCTCTAGGGTCTCTATAGGGTCTCTAGGGTCTCTATAGGGTCTCTATAGGGTCTCTGGGGTCACTATACGGTCTCTATAGGGTTCCTAGGGTCTCTATAGGGTCTCTATAGGGTCTCTAGTGTCTCTATAGGGTCTCTATAGGGTCTCTATAGGGTCTCTAGGGTCTCTATACGGTCTCTATAGGGTCTCTAGGGTCTCTATAGTGTCTCTATAGGGTCTCTAGTGTCTCTATAGGGTCTCTATAGGGTCTCTTGGGTCTCTATAGGGTCTCTATAGGGTCTCTTGGGTCTCTATAGGGTCTCTATAGGGTCTCTTGCGTCTCTATAGGGTCTCTATAGGGTCCCTAGGGTCTCTATAGGGTATCTATAGGATCCCTAGGGTCTCTATAGGGTCTCTATAGTGTTCCTAGGGTCTCTATAGGGTCTCTATAGGGTTCCTAGGGTCTCTCTAGTGTCTCTAGGGTCTCTATAGTGTCTCTATAGGGTCTCTAGTGTCTCTATAGGGTCTCTATAGGGTCCCTAGGGTCTCTATAAGGTCTCTATAGGGTTCCTAGGGTCTCTATAGGGTCCCTAGGGTCTCTATAGGGTCTCTAGGGTCTCTATAGTGTCTCTATAGGGTTCCTAGGGTCTCTATAGGGTCTCTATAGGGTTCCTAGGGTCTCTATAGGGTCTCTATAGGGTTCCTAGGGTCTCTATAGGGTCCCTAGGGTCTCTATAGGGTCTCTATAGGGTTCCTAGGGTCTCTATAGGGTCCCTAGGGTCTTTCTAGGGTCTCTAGGGTCTCTATAGTGTCTCTATAGGGTCTCTAGTGTCTCTATAGGGTCTCTATAGGGTCCCTAGGGTCTCTATAGGGTCTCTATAGGGTTCCTAGAGTCTCTATAGGGTCCCTAGGGTCTCTATAGGGTCTCTAAGGTCTCTCTAGGTTCTCTATAGGGTCTCTAGGGTCTCTCTAGGGTCTCTATAGGGTCTCTTGGGTCTCTATAGGGTCTCTTGGGTCTCTATAGGGTCTCTATAGGGTCCCTAGGGTCTCTATAGGGTCTCTATAGGGTTCCTAGGGTCTCTATAGGGTCCCTAGGGTCTCTATAGGGTCTCTAGGGTCACTATAGGGACTCTATAGGGTCCCTAGGGTCTCTATAGGGTCTCTATAGGGTTCCTAGGGTCTCTATAGGTTCCCTAGGGTCTCTATAGGGTCTCTAGGGCCTCTATAGGGTCTCTATAGGGCCTCTAGAGTCTCTATAGGGTCTCTATAGGGTCCCTAGGGTCTCTATAGGGTCTCTAGGGTCTCTCTAGGGTCTCTATAGGGTCTCTAGGTTCTCTCTAGGGTCTCTCTAGGGTCTCTAGGGTCTCTCTAGGGTCTCTATAGGGTCTCTAGGGTCTCTATACGGTCTCTATAGGGTTCCTAGGGTCTCTATAGTGTCTCTATAGGGTCTCTAGGGCCTCTATAGGGTCTCTATAGGGTCCCTAGGGTCTCTATAGGGTCTCTATGGGGTTCCTAGGGTCTCTATAGGGTCTCTATAGGGTCTCTAGGGTCTCTATAGGGTCTCTAGGGTCTCTCTAGGGTCTCTCTAGGGTCTCTATAGGGTCTCTAGGGCCTCTATAGGGTCTCTATAGGGTCCCTAGGGTCTCTATCGGTTCCCTAGGGACTCTATAGTGTTCCTAGGGTCTCTATAGTGTCTCTATAGGGTCTCTAGTGTCTCTATAGGGTCTCTATAGGGTCCCTAGGGTCTCTATAGGGTCTCTATAGGGATCCTAGTGTCTCTATAGGGTCCCTAGGGTCTCTATAGGGTCTCTATAGGGTCTCTAGTGTCTCTATAGGGTCTCTATAGGGTTCCTAGGGTCTCTATAGGGTTCCTAGGGTCTCTATAGGGTCTCTATAGGGTTCCTAGGGTCTCTATAGGGTCTCTAGGGTCTCTCTAGGGTCTCTATAGGGTCTCTTGGGTCTCTCTAGGGTCTCTAGGGTCTCTCTAGGGTCTCTATAGGGTCTCTAGGGTCTCTATAGGGTCTCTATAGGGTCTCTGGGGTCACTATACGGTCTCTATAGGGTTCCTAGGGTCTCTATAGGGTCTCTATAGGGTCTCTAGTGTCTCTATAGGGTCTCTATAGGGTCTCTATAGGGTCTCTAGGGTCTCTATACGGTCTCTATAGGGTCCCTAGGGTCTCTATAGGGTCTCTATAGGGTTCCTAGGGTCTCTATAGGGTCCCTAGGGTCTCTATAGGGTCTCTAGTGTCTCTATAGTGTCTCTATAGGGTCTCTAGTGTCTCTATAGGGTCTCTATAGGGTCTCTTGGGTCTCTATAGGGTCTCTATAGGGTCTCTTGGGTCTCTATAGGGTCTCTATAGGGTCTCTTGGGTCTCTATAGGGTCTCTATAGGGTCCCTAGGGTCTCTATAGGGTCTCTATAGGATCCCTAGGGTCTCTATAGGGTCTCTATAGTGTTCCTAGGGTCTCTATAGGGTCTCTATAGGGTTCCTAGGGTCTCTCTAGTGTCTCTAGGGTCTCTATAGTGTCTCTATAGGGTCTCTAGTGTCTCTATAGGGTCTCTATAGGGTCCCTAGGGTCTCTATAGGGTCTCTATAGGGTTCCTAGGGTCTCTATAGGGTCCCTAGGGTCTCTATAGGGTCTCTAGGGTCTCTATAGTGTCTCTATAGGGTCTCTAGTGTCTCTATAGTGTCTCTATAGGGTCCCTAGGGTCTCTATAGGGTCTCTATAGGGTTCCTAGGGTCTCTATAGGGTCCCTAGGGTCTCTATAGGGTCTCTATAGGGTTCCTAGGGTCTCTATAGGGTCCCTAGGGTCTTTCTAGGGTCTCTAGGGTCTCTATAGTGTCTCTATAGGGTCTCTAGTGTCTCTATAGGGTCTCTATTGGGTCCCTAGGGTCTCTATAGGGTCTCTATAGGGTTCCTAGGGTGTCTATAGGGTCCCTAGGGTCTCTATCGGTTCCCTAGGGACTCTATAGTGTTCCTAGGGTCTCTATAGTGTCTCTATAGGGTCTCTAGTGTCTCTATAGGGTCTCTATAGGGTCCCTAGGGTCTCTATAGGGTCTCTATAGGGTTCCTAGAGTCTCTATAGGGTCCCTAGGGTCTCTATAGGGTCTCTAAGGTCTCTCTAGGGTCTCTATAGGGTCTCTAGGGTCTCTCTAGGGTCTCTATAGGGTCTCTTGGGTCTCTATAGGGTCTCTTGGGTCTCTATAGGGTCTCTATAGGGTCCCTAGGGTCTCTATAGGGTCTCTATAGGGTTCCTAGGGTCTCTATAGTGTCTCTAGGGTCTCTCTAGGGTCTTTATAGGGTCTCTAGGGTCTCTCTAGGGTCTCTATAGGGTCTCTAGGGTCTCTCTAGGGTCTCTATAGGGTCTCTAGTGTCTCTATAGGGTCTCTATAGGGTTCCTAGGGTCTCTATAGGGTCCCTAGGGTCTCTATAGGGTCTCTAGGGTCACTATAGGGACTCTATAGGGTCCCTAGGGTCTCTATAGGGTCTCTATAGGGTTCCTAGGGTCTCTATAGGTTCCCTAGGGTCTCTATAGGGTCTCTAGGGCCACTATAGGGTCTCTATAGGGCCTCTAGAGTCTCTATAGGGTCTCTATAGGGTCCCTAGGGTCTCTATAGGGTCTCTATAGGGTCCCTAGGGTCTCTATAGGGTCTCTAGGGTCTCTCTAGGGTCTCTATAGGGTCTCTAGGGTCTCTCTAGGGTCTCTCTAGGGTCTCTAGGGTCTCTCTAGGGTCTCTATAGGGTCTCTAGGGTCTCTATACGGTCTCTATAGGGTTCCTAGGGTCTCTATAGTGTCTCTATAGGGTCTCTAGGGCCTCTATAGGGTCTCTATAGGGTCCCTAGGGTCTCTATAGGGTCTCTATAGGGTTCCTAGGGTCTCTATAGGGTTCCTAGGGTCTCTATAGGGTCTCTATAGGGTTCCTAGGGTCTCTATAGGGTCTCTAGGGTCTCTCTAGGGTCTCTCTAGGGTCTCTATAGGGTCTCTAGGGCCTCTATAGGGTCTCTATAGGGTCCCTAGGGTCTCTATCGGTTCCCTAGGGACTCTATAGTGTTCCTAGGGTCTCTATAGTGTCTCTATAGGGTCTCTAGTGTCTCTATAGGGTCTCTATAGGGTCCCTAGGGTCTCTATAGGGTCTCTATAGGGTTCCTAGTGTCTCTATAGGGTCCCTAGGGTCTCTCTAGGGTCTCTATAGGGTCTCTAGTGTCTCTATAGGGTCTCTATAGGGTTCCTAGGGTCTCTATAGGGTCCCTAGGGTCTCTATAGGGTCTCTAGGGTCACTATAGGGACTCTATAGGGTCCCTAGGGTCTCTATAGGGTCTCTATAAGGTTCCTAGGGTCTCTATAGGGTCCCTAGGGTCTCTATAGGGTCTCTAGGGTCTCTATAGGGTCTCTATAGGGTCTCTAGGGTCTCTATAGTGTCTCTATAGGGTCTCTAGTGTCTCTATAGGGTCTCTATAGGGTTCCTAGTGTCTCTATAGGGTCCCTAGGGTCTCTATAGGGTCTCTATAGGGTCTCTAGTGTCTCTATAGGGTCTCTATAGGGTTCCTAGGGTCTCTATAGGGTCCCTAGGGTCTCTATAGGGTCTCTAGGGTCACTGTAGGGACTCTATAGGGTCCCTAGGGTCTCTATAGGGTCTCTATAGGGTTCCTAGTGTCTCTATAGGGTCCCTAGGGTCTCTATAGGGTCTCTATAGGGTCTCTAGTGTCTCTATAGGGTCTCTATAGGGTCCCTAGGGTCTCTATAGGGTCTCTATAGGGTTCCTAGTGTCTTCCTAGGGTCTCTATAGGGTCTCTATAGGGTCCCTAGGGTCTCTATAGGGTCTCTAGGGTCTCTCTAGGGTCTCTATAGGGTCTCTAGGGTCTCTCTAGGGTCTCTATAGGGTCTCTAGTGTCTCTATAGGGTCTCTATAGGGTTCCTAGGGTCTCTATAGGGTCCCTAGGGTCTCTATAGGGTCTCTAGGGTCACTATAGGGACTCTATAGGGTCCCTAGGGTCTCTATAGGGTCTCTATAGGGTTCCTAGGGTCTCTATAGGGTCCCTAGGGTCTCTATAGGGTCTCTAGGATCTCTATAGTGTCTCTATAGGGTCTCTAGTGTCTCTATAGGGTCTCTATAGGGTTCCTAGGGTCTCTATAGGGTCCCTAGGGTCTCTATAGGGTCTCTAGGGTCACTATAGGGACTCTATAGGGTCCCTAGGGTCTCTATAGGGTCTCTATAGGGTTTCCTAGGGTCTCTATAGGTTCCCTAGGGTCTCTATAGGGTCTCTAGGGCCACTATAGGGTCTCTATAGGGCCTCTAGAGTCCTCTATAGGGTCTCTATAGGGTCCCTAGGGTCTCTATAGGGTCTCTATAGGGTCCCTAGGGTCTCTATAGGGTCTCTAGGGTCCTCTCTAGGGTCTCTATAGGGTCTCTAGGGTCTCTCTAGGGTCTCTCTAGGGTCTCTAGGGTCTCTCTAGGGTCCTCTATAGGGTCTCTAGGGTCTCTATACGGTCTCTATAGGGTTCCTAGGGTCTCTATAGTGTCTCTATAGGGTCTCTAGGGCCTCTATAGGGTCTCTATAGGGTCCCTAGGGTCTCTATAGGGTCTCTATAGGGTTCCTAGGGTCTCTATAGGGTTCCTAGGGTCTCTATAGGGTCTCTATAGGGTTCCTAGGGTCTCTATAGGGTCTCTAGGGTCTCTCTAGGGTCTCTCTAGGGTCTCTATAGGGTCTCTAGGGCCTCTATAGGGTCTCTATAGGGTCCCTAGGGTCTCTATCGGTTCCCTAGGGACTCTATAGTGTTCCTAGGGTCTCTATAGTGTCTCTATAGGGTCTCTAGTGTCTCTATAGGGTCTCTATAGGGTCCCTAGGGTCTCTATAGGGTCTCTATAGGGTTCCTAGTGTCTCTATAGGGTCCCTAGGGTCTCTCTAGGGTCTCTATAGGGTCTCTAGTGTCCTCTATAGGGTCTCTATAGGGTTCCTAGGGTCCTCTATAGGGTCCCTAGGGTCTCTATAGGGTCTCTAGGGTCACTATAGGGACTCTATAGGGTCCCTAGGGTCTCTATAGGGTCTCTATAAGGTTCCTAGGGTCTCTATAGGGTCCCTAGGGTCTCTATAGGGTCTCTAGGGTCTCTATAGGGTCTCTATAGGGTCTCTAGGGTCTCTATAGTGTCTCTATAGGGTCTCTAGTGTCTCTATAGGGTCTCTATAGGGTTCCTAGTGTCTCTATAGGGTCCCTAGGGTCTCTATAGGGTCTCTATAGGGTCTCTAGTGTCTCTATAGGGTCTCTATAGGGTTCCTAGGGTCTCTATAGGGTCCCTAGGGTCTCTATAGGGTCTCTAGGGTCACTGTAGGGACTCTATAGGGTCCCTAGGGTCTCTATAGGGTCTCTATAGGGTTCCTAGTGTCTCTATAGGGTCCCTAGGGTCTCTATAGGGTCTCTGTAGGGTCTCTAGTGTCTCTATAGGGTCTCTATAGGGTCCCTAGGGTCTCTATAGGGTCTCTATAGGGTTCCTAGTGTCTCTATAGGGTCCCTAGGGTCTCTATAGGGTCTCTAGGGTCTCTCTAGGGTCTCTATAGGGTCTCTAGGGTCTCTCTAGGGTCTCTATAGGGTCTCTAGGGTCTCTCTAGGGTCTCTATAGGGTCTCTAGTGTCTCTATAGGGTCTCTATAGGGTTCCTAGGGTCTCTATAGGGTCCCTAGGGTCTCTATAGGGTCTCTAGGGTCACTATAGGGACTCTATAGGGTCCCTAGGGTCTCTATAGGGTCTCTATAGGGTTCCTAGGGTCTCTATAGGGTCCCTAGGGTCTCTATAGGGTCTCTAGGGTCTCTATAGTGTCTCTATAGGGTCTCTAGTGTCTCTATAGGGTCTCTATAGGGTTCCTAGGGTCTCTATAGGGTCCCCTAGGGTCTCTATAGGGTCTCTAGGGTCACTATAGGGACTCTATAGGGTCCCTAGGGTCTCTATAGGGTCTCTTTAGGGTTCCTAGGGTCTCTATAGGGTTCCTAGGGTCTCTATAGGGTCTCTATAGGGTTCCTAGGGTCTCTATAGGGTCTCTAGGGTCTCTCTAGGGTCTCTCTAGGGTCTCTATAGGGTCTCTAGGGCCTCTATAGGGTCTCTATAGGGTCCCTAGGGTCTCTATCGGTTCCCTAGGGACTCTATAGTGTTCCTAGGGTCTCTATAGTGTCTCTATAGGGTCTCTAGTGTCTCTATAGGGTCTCTATAGGGTCCCTAGGGTCTCTATAGGGTCTCTATAGGGTTCCTAGTGTCTCTATAGGGTCCCTAGGGTCTCTCTAGGGTCTCTATAGGGTCTCTAGTGTCTCTATAGGGTCTCTATAGGGTTCCTAGGGTCTCTATAGGGTCCCTAGGGTCTCTATAGGGTCTCTAGGGTCACTATAGGGACTCTATAGGGTCCCTAGGGTCTCTATAGGGTCTCTATAAGGTTCCTAGGGTCTCTATAGGGTCCCTAGGTTCTCTATAGGGTCCTCTAGGGTCTCTATAGTGTCTCTATAGGGTCTCTAGTGTCTCTATAGGGTCTCTATAGGGTTCCTAGTGTCTCTATAGGGTCCCTAGGGTCTCTATAGGGTCTCTATAGGGTCTCTAGTGTCTCTATAGGGTCTCTATAGGGTTCCTAGGGTCTCTATAGGGTCCCTAGGGTCTCTATAGGGTCTCTAGGGTCACTGTAGGGGACTCTATAGGGTCCCTAGGGTCTCTATAGGGTCTCTATAGGGTTCCTAGTGTCTCTATAGGGTCCCTAGGGTCTCTATAGGGTCTCTATAGGGTCTCTAGTGTCTCTATAGGGTCTCTATAGGGTCCCTAGGGTCTCTATAGGGTCTCTATAGGGTTTCTAGTGTCTCTATAGGGTCCCTAGGGTCTCTATAGGGTCTCTATAGGGTCCCTAGGGTCTCTATAGGGTCTCTAGGGTCTCTCTAGGGTCTCTATAGGGTCTCTAGGGTCTCTCTAGGGTCTCTATAGGGTCTCTAGTGTCTCTATAGGGTCTCTATAGGGTTCCTAGGGTCTCTATAGGGTCCCTAGGGTCTCTATAGGGTCTCTAGGGTCACTATAGGGACTCTATAGGGTCCCTAGGGTCTCTATAGGGTCTCTATAGGGTTCCTAGGGTCTCTATAGGGTCCCTAGGGTCTCTATAGGGTCTCTAGGGTCTCTATAGTGTCTCTATAGGGTCTCTAGTGTCTCTATAGGGTCTCTATAGGGTTCCTAGGGTCTCTATAGGGTCCCTAGGGTCTCTATAGGGTCTCTAGGGTCACTATAGGGACTCTATAGGGTCCCTAGGGTCTCTATAGGGTCTCTTTAGGGTTCCTAGGGTCTCTATAGGTTCCCTAGGGTCCTCTATAGGGTCTCTAGGGCCTCTATAGGGTCTCTATAGGGCCTCTAGTGTCTCTATAGGGTCTCTATAGGGTCCCTAGGGTCTCTATAGGGTCTCTAAAGGGTCCCTAGGGTCTCTATAGGGTCTCTAGGGTCTCTCTAGGGTCTCTATAGGGTCTCTAGGGTCTCTCTAGGGTCTCTATAGGGTCTCTAGGGTCTCTATACGGTCTCTATAGGGTTCCTATGGTCTCTATAGTGTCTCTATAGGTTCTCTAGGGCCTCTATAGGGTCTCTATAGGGTCCCTAGGGTCTCTATAGGGTCTCTATAGGGTCCCTAGGGTCTCTATAGGGTCCCTAGGGTCTCTATAGTGTCTCTAGGGTCTCTGTAGGGTCTCTATAGGGTCTCTATAGGGTTCCTAGGGTCTCTATAGGGTCCCTAGGGTCTCTATAGGGTCTCTAGGGTCACTATAGGGACTCTATAGGGTCCCTAGGGTTTCTATAGGGTCTCTATAGGGCTCCTAGGGTCTCTATAGGTTCCCTAGGGTCTCTATAGGGTCTCTAGGGCCTCTATAGGGTCTCTAGGGCCTCTATAGGGTCTCTATAGGGCCTCTAGTGTCTCTATAGGGTCTCTATAGGGTCCCTAGGGTCTCTATAGGGTCTCTATAAAGTCTCTAGGGCCTCTATAGGGTCTCTATAGGGTCCCTAGGGTCTCTATCGGTTCCCTAGGGACTCTATAGTGTTCCTAGGGTCTCTATAGTGTCTCTATAGGGTCTCTAGTGTCTCTATAGGGTCTCTATAGGGTCCCTAGGGTCTCTATAGGGTTCCTAGGTTCTCTATAGGGTCCCTAGGGTCTCTATAGTGTCTCTATAGGGTCTCTAGTGTCTCTATAGGGTCTCTATAGGGTTCCTAGGGTCTCTATAGGGTCTCTAGGGTCACTATAGTTACTCTATAGGGTCCCTAGGGTCTCTATAGGGTCTCTATAGGGTTCCTAGGGTCTCTATAGGTTCCCTAGGGTCTCTATAGGGTCTCTAGGGCCTCTATAGTGTCTCTATAGGGTCTCTAGTGTCTCTATAGGGTCTCTATAGGGTCCCTAGGGTCTCTATAGGGTCTCTATAGGGTTCCTAGTGTCTCTATAGGGTCCCTAGGGTCTCTATAGGGTCTCTATAGGGTCCCTAGGGTCTCTATAGGGTCTCTAGGATCTCTCTAGGGTCTCTATAGGGTCTCTAGGGTCTCTCTAGGGTCTCTAAAGGGTCTCTAATGTCTCTATAGGGTCTCTATAGGGTTCCTAGGGTCTCTATAGGGTCCCTAGGGTCTCTATAGTAGGGTCTCTAGGGTCACTATAGGGACTCTATAGGGTCCCTAGGGTCTCTATAGGGTCTCTATAGGGTTCCTAGGGTCTCTATAGGGTCCCTAGGGTCTCTATAGGGTCTCTAGGGTCTCTATAGTGTCTCTATAGGGTCTCTAGTGTCTCTATAGCGTCTCTATAGGGTTCCTAGTGTCTCTATAGGGTCCCTAGGGTCTCTATAGGGTCTCTATAGGGTCTCTAGTGTCTCTATAGGGTCTCTATAGGGTTCCTAGGGTCTCTATAGGGTCCCTAGGGTCTCTATAGGGTCTCTAGGGTCACTATAGGGACTCTATAGGGTCCCTAGGGTCTCTATAGGGTCTCTATACGGTTCCTAGGGTCTCTATAGGTTCCCTAGGGTCTCTATAGGGTCTCTAGGGCCTCTATAGGGTCTCTATAGGGCCTCTAGTGTCTCTATAGGGTCTCTATAGGGTCCCTAGGGTCTCTATAGGGTCTCTATAGGGTCCCTAGGGTCTCTATAGGGTCTCTAGGGTCTCTCTAGGGTCTCTCTAGGGTCTCTAGGGTCTCTCTAGGGTCTCTATAGGGTCTCTAGGGTCTCTCTAGGGTCTCTATAGGGTCTCTAGGGTCTCTATAGTGTCTCTATAGGGTCTCTAGGGTCTCTCTAGGGTCTCTATAGGGTCTCTTGGGTCTCTATAGGGTCTCTAGTGTCTCTATAGGGTCTCTATAGGGTCCCTAGGGTCTCTATAGGGTCTCTATAGGGTTCCTAGGGTCTCTATAGGGTTCCTAGGGTCTCTATAGGGTCTCTATAGGGTTCCTAGGGTCTCTATAGGGTCTCTAGGGTCTCTCTAGGGTCTCTATAGGGTCTCTTGGGTCTCTATAGGGTCTCTAGGGTCTCTATAGGGTCTCTATAGGGTCTCTAGGGTCTCTTTAGGGTCTCTATAGGGTCTCTGGGGTCACTATACGGTCTCTATAGGGTTCCTAGGGTCTCTATAGGGTCTCTATAGGGTCTCTAGTGTCTCTATAGGGTCTCTATAGGGTCTCTATAGGGTCTCTGGGGTCTCTATACGGTCTCTATAGGGTCCCTAGGGTCTCTATAGGGTCTCTAGGGTCTCTATAGTGTCTCTATAGGGTCTCTAGTGTCTCTATAGGGTCTCTATAGGGTCCCTAGGGTCTCTATAGGGTCTCTATAGGGTTCCTAGGGTCTCTATAGTGTCTCTAGGGTCTCTCTAGGGTCTCTATAGGGTCTCTTGGGTCTCTATAGGGTCTCTATAGTGTTCCTAGGGTCTCTATAGGGTCTCTATAGGGTTCCTAGGGTCTCTATAGGGTCCCTAGGGTCTCTATAGTGTCTCTAGGGTCTCTATAGGGTCTCTATAGGGTCTCTATAGGGTTCCTAGGGTCTCTATAGGGTCCCTAGGGTCTCTATAGGGTCTCTAGGGTCACTATAGGGACTCTATAGGGTCCCTAGGGTTTCTATAGGGTCTCTATAGGGTTCCTAGGGTCTCTATAGGTTCCCTAGGGTCTCTATAGGGTCTCTAGGGCCTCTATAGGGTCTCTAGGGCCTCTATAGGGTCTCTATAGGGCCTCTAGTGTCTCTATAGGGTCTCTATAGGGTCCCTAGGGTCTCTATAGTGTCTCTATAGGGTTCCTAGGGTCTCTATAGGGTTCCTAGGGTCTCTATAGGGTCTCTATAGGGTTCCTAGGGTCTCTATAGGGTCTCTAGGGTCTCTCTAGGGTCTCTATAGGGTCTCTAGGGCCTCTATAGGGTCTCTATAGGGTCCCTAGGGTCTCTATAGGGTCTCTAGGGTCTCTCTAGGGTCTCTATAGGGTCTCTAGGGTCTCTATAGGGTCTCTATAGGGTCCCTAGGGTCTCTATAGGGTCTATATAGGGTCCCTAGGGTCTCTATAGGGTCTCTAGGGTCTCTCTAGGGTCTCTATAGGGTCTCTAGGGTCTCTCTAGGGTCTCTATAGGGTCTCTAGGGTCTCTCTAGGGTCTCTATAGGGTCTCTAGGGTCTCTATACGGTCTCTATAGGGTTCCTAGGGTCTCTATAGTGTCTCTATAGGGTCTCTAGGGCCTCTATAGGGTCTCTATAGGGTCCCTAGGGTCTCTATAGGGTCTCTATAGGGTTCCTAGGGTCTCTATAGGGTCCCTAGGGTCTCTATAGTGTCTCTAGGGTCTCTATAGGGTCTCTATAGGGTCTCTATAGGGTTCCTAGGGTCTCTATAGGGTCCCTAGGGTCTCTATAGGGTCTCTAGGGTCACTATAGGGACTCTATAGGGTCCCTAGGGTTTCTATAGGGTCTCTATAGGGTTCCTAGGGTCTCTATAGGTTCCCTAGGGTCTCTATAGGGTCTCTAGGGCCTCTATAGGGTCTCTAGGGCCTCTATAGGGTCTCTATAGGGCCTCTAGTGTCTCTATAGGGTCTCTATAGGGTCCCTAGGGTCTCTATAGGGTCTCTATAGGGTCCCTAGTGTCTCTATAGGGTCTCTAGGGTCTCTCTAGGGTCTCTATAGGGTCTCTAGGGTCTCTCTAGGGTCTCTATAGGGTCTCTAGGGTCTCTATAGGGTCTCTATAGGGTCTCTAGGGTCTCTATACGGTCTCTATAGGGTTCCTAGGGTCTCTATAGGGTCTCTATAGGGTCTCTAGGGCCTCTATAGGGTCTCTATAGGGTCCCTAGGGTCTCTATCGGTTCCCTAGGGACTCTATAGTGTTCCTAGGGTCTCTATAGTGTCTCTATAGGGTCTCTAGTGTCTCTATAGGGTCTCTATAGGGTCCCTAGGGTCTCTATAGGGTCTCTATAGGGTTCCTAGTGTCTCTATAGGGTCCCTAGGGTCTCTATAGGGTCTCTAAGGTCTCTCTAGGGTCTCTATAGGGTCTCTAGGGTCTCTCTAGGGTCTCTATAGGGTCTCTTGGGTCTCTATAGGGTCTCTAGTGTCTCTATAGGGTCTCTATAGGGTCCCTAGGGTCTCTATAGGGTCTCTATAGGGTTCCTAGGGTCTCTATAGGGTTCCTAGGGTCTCTATAGGGTCTCTATAGGGTTCCTAGGGTCTCTATAGGGTCTCTAGGGTCTCTCTAGGGTCTCTATAGGGTCTCTAGTGTCTCTATAGGGTCTCTATAGGGTCCCTAGGGTCTCTATAGGGTCTCTATAGGGTTCCTAGGGTCTCTATAGGGTCCCTAGGGTCTCTATAGGGTCTCTATAGGGTCTCTAGGGTCTCTATAGTGTCTCTATAGGGTCTCTAGTGTCTCTATAGGGTCTCTATAGGGTCCCTAGGGTCTCTATAGGGTCTCTATAGGGTTCCTAGGGTCTCTATAGGGTCCCTAGGGTCTCTATCGGTTCCCTAGGGACTCTATAGTGTTCCTAGGGTCTCTATAGTGTCTCTATAGGGTCTCTAGTGTCTCTATAGGGTCTCTATAGGGTCCCTAGGGTCTCTATAGGGTCTCTATAGGGTTCCTAGTGTCTCTATAGGGTCCCTAGGGTCTCTATAGGGTCTCTATAGGGTCTCTAGTGTCTCTGTAGGGTCTCTATAGGGTTCCTAGGGTCTCTATAGGGTCCCTAGGGTCTCTATAGGGTCTCTAGGGTCACTATAGGGACTCTATAGGGTCCCTAGGGTCTCTATAGTGTCTCTATAGGGTCTCTAGTGTCTCTATAGGGTCTCTATAGGGTCCCTAGGGTCTCTATAGGGTCTCTATAGGGTTCCTAGTGTCTCTATAGGGTCCCTAGGGTCTCTATAGGGTCTCTAAGGTCTCTCTAGGGTCTCTATAGGGTCTCTAGGGTCTCTCTAGGGTCTCTATAGGGTCTCTTGGGTCTCTATAGGGTCCCTAGGGTCTCTATAGGGTCTCTATAGGGTCTCTAGTGTCTCTATAGGGTCTCTATAGGGTTCCTAGGGTCTCTATAGGGTCCCTAGGGTCTCTATAGGGTCTCTAGGGTCACTATAGGGACTCTATAGGGTCCCTAGGGTCTCTATAGTGTCTCTATAGGGTCTCTAGTGTCTCTATAGGGTCTCTATAGGGTCCCTAGGGTCTCTATAGGGTCTCTATAGGGTTCCTAGTGTCTCTATAGGGTCCCTAGGGTCTCTATAGGGTCTCTAAGGTCTCTCTAGGGTCTCTATAGGGTCTGTAGGGTCTCTCTAGGGTCTCTATAGGGTCTCTTGGGTCTCTATAGGGTCTCTTGGGTCTCTATAGGGTCTCTATAGGGTCCCTAGGGTCTCTATAGGGTCTCTATAGGGTTCCTAGGGTCTCTATAGTGTCTCTAGGGTCTCTCTAGGGTCTCTATAGGGTCTCTTGGGTCTCTATAGGGTCTCTATAGGGTCCCTAGGGTCTCTATAGGGTCTCTATAGGGTCCCTAGGGTCTCTATAGGGTCTCTAGGGTCTCTCTAGGGTCTCTATAGGGTCTCTAGGGTCTCTCTAGGGTCTCTATAGGGTCTCTAGGGTCTCTCTAGGGTCTCTATAGGGTCTCTAGGGTCTCTATACGGTCTCTGTAGGGTTCCTAGGGTCTCTATAGTGTCTCTATAGGGTCTCTGGGGCCTCTATAGGGTCTCTATAGGGTCCCTAGGGTCTCTATAGGGTCTCTATAGGGTTCCTAGGGTCTCTATAGGGTCTCTATAGGGTCCCTAGGGTCTCTATAGGGTCTCTAGGGTCTCTCTAGGGTCTCTATAGGGTCTCTAGGGTCTCTCTAGGGTCTCTATAGGGTCTCTAGGGTCTCTATAGGGTCTCTAGGGTCTCTATAGGGTCTCTATAGGGTCTCTAGGGTCTCTATACGGTCTCTATAGGGTTCCTAGGGTCTCTATAGGGTCTCTATAGGGTCTCTAGGGTCTCTCTAGGGTCTCTATAGGGTCTCTAGGGTCTCTATAGTGTCTCTATAGGGTCTCTAGGGTCTCTATAGGGTCTCTATAGGGTCCCTAGGGTCTCTATAGGGTCTCTATAGGGTTCCTAGGGTCTCTATAGGGTCTCTATAGGGTCCCTAGGGTCTCTATAGGGTCTCTAGGGTCTCTCTAGGGTCTCTATAGGGTCTCTAGGGTCTCTCTAGGGTCTCTATAGGGTCTCTAGGGTCTCTCTAGGGTCTCTATAGGGTCCCTAGGGTCTCTATCGGTTCCCTAGGGACTCTATAGTGTTCCTAGGGTCTCTATAGGGTCTCTATAGGGTTCCTAGGGTCTCTATAGGGTCCCTAGGGTCTCTATAGGGTTTCTATAGGTTCTCTGGGGTCACTATACGGTCTCTATAGGGTTCCTAGGGTCTCTATAGGGTCTCTATAGGGTCTCTAGTGTCTCTATAGGGTCTCTATAGTGTCTCTATAGGGTCTCTAGGGCCTCTATAGGGTCTCTATAGGGTCCCTAGGGTCTCTATAGGGTCTCTATAGGGTCCCTAGGGTCTCTATAGGGTCTCTAGGGTCTCTCTAGGGTCTCTATAGGGTCTCTAGGGTCTCTCTAGGGTCTCTATAGGGTCTCTAGGGTCTCTCTAGGGTCTCTATAGGGTCTCTAGGGTCTCTATACGGTCTCTATAGGGTTCCTAGGGTCTCTATAGTGTCTCTATAGGGTCTCTAGGGCCTCTATAGGGTCTCTATAGGGTCCCTAGGGTCTCTATAGGGTCTCTATAGGGTTCCTAGGGTCTCTATAGGGTCCCTAGGGTCTCTATAGGGTCTCTAGGGTCACTATAGGGACTCTATAGGGTCCCTAGGGTCTCTATAGGTTCCCTAGGGTCTCTCTAGGGTTTCTAGGTTCTCTATAGGGTCTCTATAGGGTCTCTAGTGTCTCTATAGGGTCTCTATAGGGTCCCTAGGGTCTCTATAGGGTCTCTATAGGGTTCCTAGTGTCTCTATAGGGTCCCTAGGGTCTCTATAGGGTCTCTAAGGTCTCTCTAGGGTCTCTATAGGGTCTCTAGGGTCTCTCTAGGGTCTCTATAGGGTCTCTTGGGTCTCTATAGGGTCTCTAGTGTCTCTATAGGGTCTCTATAGGGTTCCTAGGGTCTCTATAGGGTCCCTAGGGTCTCTATAGGGTCTCTAGGGTCACTATAGGGACTCTATAGGGTCCCTAGGGTCTCTATAGGTTCCCTAGGGACTCTATAGTGTTCCTAGGGTCTCTATAGTGTCTCTATAGGGTCTCTAGTGTCTCTATAGGGTCTCTATAGGGTCCCTAGGGTCTCTATAGGGTCTCTATAGGGTTCCTAGTGTCTCTATAGGGTCCCTAGGGTCTCTATAGGGTCTCTAAGGTCTCTCTAGGGTCTCTATAGGGTCTCTAGGGTCTCTCTAGGGTCTCTATAGGGTCTCTTGGGTCTCTATAGGGTCTCTTGGGTCTCTCTAGGGTCTCTATAGGGTCTCTAGTGTCTCTATAGGGTCTCTATAGGGTCCCTAGGGTCTCTATAGGGTCTCTATAGGGTTCCTAGGGTCTCTATAGGGTCCCTAGGGTCTCTATAGGGTCTCTATAGGGTCTCTAGGGTCTCTATAGTGTCTCTATAGGGTCTCTAGTGTCTCTATAGGGTCTCTATAGGGTCTCTAGGGCCTCTATAGGGTCTCTATAGGGTCCCTAGGGTCTCTATCGGTTCCCTAGGGACTCTATAGTGTTCCTAGGGTCTCTATAGTGTCTCTATAGGGTCTCTAGTGTCTCTATAGGGTCTCTATAGGGTCCCTAGGGTCTCTATAGGGTCTCTATAGGGTTCCTAGTGTCTCTATAGGGTCCCTAGGGTCTCTATAGGGTCTCTATAGGGTCTCTAGTGTCTCTATAGGGTCTCTATAGGGTCTCTATAGGGTCCCTAGGGTCTCTATCGGTTCCCTAGGGACTCTATAGTGTTCCTAGGGTCTCTATAGTGTCTCTATAGGGTCTCTAGTGTCTCTATACGGTCTCTATAGGGTCCCTAGGGTCTCTATAGGGTCTCTATAGGGTTCCTAGTGTCTCTATAGGGTCCCTAGGGTCTCTATAGGGTCTCTAAGGTCTCTCTAGGGTCTCTATAGGGTCTCTAGGGTCTCTCTAGGGTCTCTATAGGGTCTCTTGGGTCTCTATAGGGTCTCTAGTGTCTCTATAGGGTCTCTATAGGGTTCCTAGGGTCTCTATAGGGTCCCTAGGGTCTCTATAGGGTCTCTAGGGTCTCTATAGGGTCTCTTGGGTCTCTATAGGGTCTCTAGTGTCTCTATAGGGTCTCTATAGGGTCCCTAGTGTCTCTATAGTGTCTCTATAGGGTTCCTAGGGTCTCTATAGGATCCCTAGGGTCTCTATAGGGTCTCTATAGGGTTCCTAGGGTCTCTATAGGTTCCCTAGGGTCTCTATAGGGTCTCTATAGGGTCTCTAGTGTCTCTATAGGGTCTCTATAGGGTCCCTAGGGTCTCTATAGGGTCTCTATAGGGTTCCTAGGTTTTCTATAGGGTCTCTAGGGTCTCTATAGGGTCTCTATAGGGTCTCTGGTGTCACTATACGGTCTCTATAGGGTTCTTTGGGTCTCTATAGGGTCTCTATAGGGTCTCTAGTGTCTCTATAGGGTCTCTATAGGGTCTCTATAGGGTCTCTAGGGTCTCTATACGGTCTCTATAGGGTCCCTAGGGTCTCTATAGGGTCTCTATAGGGTCCCTAGGGTCTCTATCGGTTCCCTAGGGACTCTATAGTGTTCCTAGGGTCTCTATAGTGTCTCTATAGGGTCTCTAGTGTCTCTATACGGTCTCTATAGGGTCCCTAGGGTCTCTATAGGGTCTCTATAGGGTTCCTAGTGTCTCTATAGGGTCCCTAGGGTCTCTATAGGGTCTCTAAGGTCTCTCTAGGGTCTCTATAGGGTCTCTAGGGTCTCTCTAGGGTCTCTATAGGGTCTCTTGGGTCTCTATAGGGTCTCTTGGGTCTCTATAGGGTCTCTATAGGGTCCCTAGGGTCTCTATAGGGTCTCTATAGGGTTCCTAGGGTCTCTATAGTGTCTCTAGGGTCTCTCTAGGGTCTCTATAGGGTCTCTTGGGTCTCTATAGGGTCTCTATAGGGTCCCTAGGGTCTCTATAGTGTCTCTATAGGGTCTCTAGGGTCTCTCTAGGGTCTCTATAGGGTCTCTAGGGTCTCTATACGGTCTTTATAGGGTTCTTAGGGTCTCTATAGTGTCTCTATAGGGTCTCTAGGGCCTCTATAGGGTCTCTATAGGGTCCCTAGGGTCTCTATAGGGTCTCTATAGGGTTCCTAGGGTCTCTATAGGGTCTCTATAGGGTCCCTAGGGTCTCTATAGGGTCTCTAGGGTCTCTCTAGGGTCTCTATAGGGTCTCTAGGGTCTCTCTAGGGTCTCTATAGGGTCTCTAGGGTCTCTATAGGGTCTCTATAGGGTCTCTAGGGTCTCTATACGGTCTCTATAGGGTTCCTAGGGTCTCTATAGGGTCTCTATAGGGTCTCTAGTGTCTCTATAGGGTCTCTATAGGGTCCCTAGGGTCTCTATAGTGTCTCTTTAGGGTTCCTAGTGTCTCTATAGGGTCCCCAGGGTCTCTATAGGGTCTCTATAGGGTCTCTAGTGTCTCTATAGGGTCTCTATAGGGTTCCTAGGGTCTCTATAGGGTCCCTAGGGTCTCTATAGGGTCTCTAGGGTCACTATAGGGACTCTATAGGGTCCCTAGGGTCTCTATAGGATCTCTATAGGGTTCCTAGGGTCTCTATAGGTTCCCTAGGGTCTCTATAGGGTCTCTAGGGCCTCTATAGGGTCTCTATAGGGCCTCTAGTGTCTCTATAGGGTCTCTATAGGGTCCCTAGGGTCTCTATAGGGTCTCTATAGGGTTCCTAGGGTCTCTATAGGGTTCCTAGGGTCTCTATAGGGTCTCTATAGGGTTCCTAGGGTCTCTATAGGGTCTCTAGGGTCTCTCTAGGGTCTCTATAGGGTCTCTAGGGCCTCTATAGGGTCTCTATAGGGTCCCTAGGGTCTCTATCGGTTCCCTAGGGACTCTATAGTGTTCCTAGGGTCTCTATAGTGTCTCTATAGGGTCTCTAGTGTCTCTATAGGGTCTCTATAGGGTCCCTAGGGTCTCTATAGGGTCTCTATAGGGTTCCTAGTGTCTCTATAGGGTCCCTAGGGTCTCTATAGGGTCTCTATAGGGTCTCTAGTGTCTCTATAGGGTCTCTATAGGGTTCCTAGGGTCTCTATAGGGTCCCTAGGGTCTCTATAGGGTCTCTAGGGTCACTATAGGGACTCTATAGGGTCCCTAGGGTCTCTATAGGGTCTCTATAGGGTCTCTAGTGTCTCTATAGGGTCTCTATAGGGTCCCTAGGGTCTCTATAGGGTCTCTATAGGGTTCCTAGTGTCTCTATATGGTCCCTAGGGTCTCTATAGGGTCTCTAAGGTCTCTCTAGGGTCTCTATAGTGTCTCTAGGGTCTCTCTAGGGTCTCTATAGGGTCTCTTGGGTCTCTATAGGGTCTCCTGGGTCTCTATAGGGTCTCTATAGGGTCCCTAGGGTCTCTATAGGGTCTCTATAGGGTCCCTAGGGTCTCTATAGGGTCTCTATAGGGTTCCTAGTGTCTCTATAGGGTCCCTAGGGTCTCTATAGGGTCCCTAGAGTCTCTATAGTGTCTCTACGGTCTCTATAGGGTCTCTATAGGTTCTCTATAGGGTTCCTAGGGTCTCTATAGGGTCCCTAGGGTCTCTATAGGGTCTCTAGGGTCACTATAGGGACTCTATAGGTTCCCTAGGGTTTCTATAGGGTCTCTATAGGGTTCCTAGGGTCTCTATAGGGTCCCTAGGGTCTCTATAGGGTCTCTCTAGGGTTCCTAGTGTCTCTATAGGGTCCCTAGGGTCTCTATAGGGTCTCTAGGGTCACTATAGGGACTCTATAGGGTCCCTAGGGTCTCTATAGGGTCTCTATAGGGTTCCTAGGGTCTCTATAGGTTCCCTAGGGTCTCTATAGGGTCCCTAGGGCCTCTATAGGGTCTCTATAGGGCCTCTAGTTTCTCTATAGGTCTCTATAGGGTCCCTAGGGTCTCTATAGGGTCTCTATAGGGTCCCTAGGGTCTCTATAGAGTCTCTAGGGTCTCTCTAGGGTCTCTATAGGGTCTCTAGGGTCTCTCTAGGGTCTCTATAGGGTCTCTAGGGTCTCTCTAGGGTCTCTATAGGGTCTCTAGGGTCTCTATACGGTCTCTATAGGGTCTCTAGGGTCTCTATAGTGTCTCTATAGGGTCCCTAGGGTCTCTATAGTGTCTCTAGGGGTCTCTATAGGGTCTCTATAGGGTCTCTATAGGGTTCCTAGGGGTCTCTATAGGGTCCCTAGGGTCTCTATAGGGTCTCTAGGGTCACTATAGGGGCTCTATAGGGTCCCTAGGGTTTCTATAGGGTCTCTATAGGGTTCCTAGGGTCTCTATAGGTTCCCTAGGGTCTCTATAGGGTCTCTAGGGCCTCTATAGGGTCTCTAGGGCCTCTATAGGGTCTCTATAGGGCCTCTAGTGTCTCTATAGTGTCTCTATAGGGTCCCTAGGGTCTCTATAGGGTCTCTATAGGGTTCCTAGGTTCTCTATAGGGTTCCTAGGGTCCCTATAGGGTCTCTATAGGGTTCCTAGGGTCTCTATAGGGTCTCTAGGGTCTCTCTAGGGTCTCTATAGGGTCTCTAGGGCCTCTATAGGGTCTCTATAGGGTCCCTAGGGTCTCTATCGGTTCCCTAGGGACTCTATAGTGTTCCTAGGGTCTCTATAGTGTCTCTATAGGGTCTCTAGTGTCTCTATAGGGTCTCTATAGGGTCCCTAGGGTCTCTATAGGGTCTCTATAGGGTTCCTAGTGTCTCTATAGGGTCCCTAGGGTCTCTCTAGGGTCTCTATAGGGTCTCTAGTGTCTCTATAGGGTCTCTATAGGGTTCCTAGGGTCTCTATAGGGTCCCTAGGTCTCTATAGGGTCTCTAGGGTCACTATAGGGACTCTATAGGGTCCCTAGGGTCTCTATAGGGTCTCTATAGGGTCCTAGTGTCTCTATAGGGTCCCTAGGGTCTCTATAGGGTCTCTATAGGGTCTCTAGTGTCTCTATAGGGTCTCTATAGGGTTCCTAGGGTCTCTATAGGGTCCCTAGGGTCTCTATAGGGTCTCTAGGGCCTCTATAGGGTCTCTATAGGGGCCTCTAGTGTCTCTATAGGGTCTCTATAGGGTCCCTAGGGTCTCTATAGGGTCTCTATAGGGTCCCTAGGGTCTCTATAGGGTCTCTAGGGTCTCTCTAGGGTCTCTCTAGGGACTCTAGGGTCTCTCTAGGGTCTCTATAGGGTCTCTAGGGTCTCTATACGGTCTCTATAGGGTTCCTAGGGTCTCTATAGTGTCTCTATAGGGTCTCTAGGGCCTCTATAGGGTCTCTATAGGGTCCCTAGGGTCTCTATAGGGTCTCTATAGGGTTCCTAGGGTCTCTATAGGGTCCCTAGGGTCTCTATAGTGTCTCTAGGGTCTCTATAGGGTCTCTATAGGGTCTCTATAGGGTCCCTAGGGTCTCTATAGGGTCTCTAGGGTCACTATAGGGACTCTATAGGGTCCCTAGGTTTTCTATAGGGTCTCTATAGGGTTCCTAGGGTCTCTATAGGTTCCCTAGGGACTCTATAGGGTCTCTAGGGCCTCTATAGGGTCTCTAGGGCCTCTATAGGGTCTCTAGGGCCTCTATAGGGTCTCTATAGGGCCTCTAGTGTCTCTATAGGGTCTCTATAGGGTCCCTAGGGTCTCTATACGGTCTCTATAGGGTTCCTAGGGTCTCTATAGGGTCTCTATAGGGTTCCTAGGGTCTCTATAGGGTCTCTAGGGTCTCTCTAGGGTCTCTATAGGGTCTCTAGGGCCTCTATAGGGTCTCTATAGGGTCCCTAGGGTCTCTATCGGTTCCCTAGGGACTCTATAGTGTTCCTAGGGTCTCTATAGTGTCTCTATAGGGTCTCTAGTGTCTCTATAGTGTCTCTATAGGGTCCCTAGGGTCTCTATAGGGTCTCTATAGGGTTCCTAGTGTCTCTATAGGGTCCCTAGGGTCCTCTATAGGGTCTCTATAGGGTCTCTAGTGTCTCTATAGGGTCTCTATAGGGTTCCTAGGGTCTCTATAGGGTCCCTAGGGTCTCTATAGGGTCTCTAGGGTCACTATAGGGACTCTATAGGGTCCCTAGGGTCTCTATAGTGTCTCTATAGGGTCTCTAGTGTCTCTATAGGGTCTCTATAGGGTCCCTAGGGTCTCTATAGGGTCTCTATAGGGTTCCTAGTGTCTCTATAGGGTCCCTAGGGTCTCTATAGGGTCTCTAAGGTCTCTCTAGGGTCTCTATAGGGTCTCTAGGGTCTCTCTAGGGTCTCTATAGGGTCTGTTGGGTCTCTATAGGGTCTCTTGGGTCTCTATAGGGTCTCTATAGGGTCCCTAGGGTCTCTATAGGGTCTCTATAGGGTTCCTAGGGTCTCTACAGTGTCTCTAGGGTCTCTCTAGGGTCTCTATAGGGTCTCTTGGGTCTCTATAGGGTCTCTATAGGGTCCCTAGGGTCTCTATAGGGTCTCTATAGGGTCCCTAGGGTCTCTATAGGGTCTCTAGGGTCTCTCTAGGGTCTCTATAGGGTCTCTAGGGTCTCTCTAGGGTCTCTATAGGGTCTCTAGGGTCTCTCTAGTGTCTCTATAGGGTCTCTAGGGTCTCTATACGGTCTCTATAGGGTTCCTAGGGTCTCTATAGTGTCTCTATAGGGTCTCTAGGGCCTCTATAGGGTCTCTATAGGGTCCCTAGGGTCTCTATAGGGTCTCTATAGGGTCCCTAGGGTCTCTATAGGGTCTCTAGGGTCTCTCTAGGGTCTCTATAGGGTCTCTAGGGTCTCTCTAGGGTCTCTATAGGGTCTCTAGGGTCTCTCTAGGGTCTCTATAGGGTCTCTAGGGTCTCTATACGGTCTCTATAGTGTTCCTAGGGTCTCTATAGTGTCTCTATAGTGTCTCTAGTGTCTCTATAGGGTCTCTATAGGGTCCCTAGGGTCTCTATAGGGTCTCTATAGGGTTCCTAGTGTCTCTATAGGGTCCCTAGGGTCTCTATAGGGTCTCTATAGGGTCTCTAGTGTCTCTATAGGGTCTCTATAGGGTCCCTAGTGTCTCTATAGGGTCTCTATAGGGTTCCTAGGTTTTCTATAGGGTCTCTAGGGTCTCTCTAGGGTCTCTTAGGGTCTCTAGGATCTCTCTAGGGTCTCTCTAGGGTCTCTAGGGTCTCTATAGGATCTCTATAGGGTCTCTATAGGGTCTCTAGTGTCTCTATAGGGTCTCTATAGGGTCTCTATAGGGTCTCTAGGGTCTCTATAACGGTCTTTATAGGGTCCCTAGGGTCTCTATAGGGTTCCTAGGGTCTCTATAGGGTCTCTAGGGTCTCTATAGTGTCACTATAGGGACTCTAGTGTCTCTATAGGGTCTCTATAGGGTCCCTAGTGTCTCTATAGGGTCTCTATAGGGTTCCTAGTGTCTCTATAGGGTCCCTAGGGTCTCTATAGGGTCTCTATAGGGTCCCTAGGGTCTCTATAGGGTCTCTATAGGGTTCCTAGGGTCTCTATAGGGTCCCTAGGGTCTCTATAGGGTCTCTAGGGCCTCTATAGTGTCTCTATAGGGTCTCTAGTGTCTCTATAGGGTCTCTATAGGCTCCCTAGGGTCTCTATAGGGTCTCTATAGGGTTCCTAGTGTCTCTATAGGGTCCCTAGGGTCTTTATAGGGTCTCTATAGGGTCTCTAGTGTCTCTATAGGGTCTCTATAGGGTTCCTAGGGTCTCTATAGGGTCCCTAGGGTCTCTATAGGGTCTCTAGGGTCACTATAGGGACTCTATAGGGTCCCTAGGGCCTCTATAGGGTCTCTATAGGGCCTCTAGTGTCTCCATAGGGTCTCTATAGGGTCCCTAGGGTCTCTATAGGGTCTCTATAGGGTCCCTAGGGTCTCTATAGGGTCTCTAGGGTCTCTCTAGGGTCTCTATAGGGTCTCTAGGTTCTCTCTAGGGTCTCTATTGGGTCTCTAGGGTCTCTATAGGGTCTCTATAGGGTCTCTAGGGTCTCTATACGGTCTCTATAGGGTTCCTAGGGTCTCTATAGTGTCTCTATAGGGTCTCTAGGGCCTCTATAGGGTCTCTATAGGGTCCCTAGGGTCTCTATAGGGTCTCTATAGGGTCCTAGGGTCTCTATAGGGTCTCTATAGGGTCCCTAGGGTCTCTATAGGGTCTCTAGGGTCTCTCTAGGGTCTCTATAGGGTCTCTAGGGTCTCTCTAGGGTCTCTATAGGGTCTCTAGGGTCTCTATACGGTCTCTATAGGGTTCCTAGGGTCTCTATAGGGGTCTCTATAGGGTCTCTAGGGCCTCTATAGGGTCTCTATAGGGTCCCTAGGGTCTCTATCGGTTCCTAGGGACTCTATAGTGTTCCTAGGGTCTCTATAGTGTCTCTATAGGGTCTCTAGTGTCTCTATAGGGTCTCTATAGGGTCCCTAGGGTCTCTATAGGGTCTCTATAGGGTTCCTTGTGTCTCTATAGGGTCCCTAGGGTCTCTATAGGGTCTCTATAGGGTCTCTAGTGTCTCTATAGGGTCTCTATAGGGTCCCTAGGGTCTCTATAGGGTCTCTATAGGGTTCCTAGGTTTTCTATAGGGTCTCTAGGGTCTCTCTAGGGTCTCTCTAGGGTCTCTAGGGTCTCTCTAGGGTCTCTATAGGGTCTCTAGGGTCTCTATAGGGTCTCTATAGGGTCTCTGGGGTCACTATACGGTCTCTATAGGGTTCCTAGGGTCTCTATAGGGTCTCTATAGGGTCTCTAGGGTCTCTATACGGTCTCTATAGGGTCCCTATGGTCTCTATAGGGTCTCTATAGGGTTCCTAGGGTCTCTATAGGGTCCCTAGGGTCTCTATAGGGTCTCTAGGGTCTCTATAGTGTCTCTATAGGGTCTCTAGTGTCTCTATAGGGTCTCTATAGGGTCCCTAGGGTCTCTATAGGGTCTCTATAGGGTTCCTAGGGTCTCTATAGGGTCCCTAGGGTCTCTATAGTGTCTCTACGGTCTCTATAGGGTCTCTATAGGGTCTCTATAGGGTTCCTAGGGTCTCTATAGGGTCCCTAGGGTCTCTATAGGGTCTCTAGGGTCTCTATAGGGACTCTATAGGTTCGTAGGGTTTCTATAGGGTCTCTATAGGGTTCCTAGGGTCTCTATAGGGTCCCTAGGGTCTCTATAGGGTCTCTAGGGTCTCTATAGGGACTCTATAGGTTCCCTAGGGTTTCTATAGGGTCTCTATAGGGTTCCTAGGGTCTCTATAGGGTCCCTAGGGTCTCTATAGGGTCTCTATAGGGTTCCTAGGTTTTCTATAGGGTCTCTAGGGTCTCTCTAGGGTCTCTCTAGGGTCTCTAGGGTCTCTCTAGGGTCTCTATAGGGTCTCTAGGGTCTCTATAGGGTCTCTATAGGGTCTCTGGGTCACTATAACGGTCTCTATAGGGTTCCTAGGGTCTCTATAGGGTCTCTATAGGGTCTCTAGTGTCTCTATACGGTCTCTATAGGGTCTCTATAGGGTCCTCTAGGGTCTCTATACGGACTCTATACGGTCCCTAGGGTCTCTATAGGGTCTCTATAGGGTTTCCTAGTGTCTCTATAGGGTTCCTAGGGTCTCTATAGGGTCTCTATAGGGTCTCTAGTGTCTCTATACGGTCTCTATAGGGTCCCTAGGGTCTCTATAGGGTCTCTATAGGGTTCCTAGGGTCTCTATAGAGTCCCTAGGGTCTCTATAGGGTCTCTAGGGTCTCTATAGTGTCTCTATAGGGTCTCTAGTGTCTCTATAGGGTCTCTATAGGGTCCTAGGGTCTCTATAGCGTCTCTATAGGGTTCCTAGGGTCTCTATAGGGTCCCTAGGGTCTCTATAGTGTCTCTACGGTCTCTATAGGGTCTCTATAGGGTCTCTATAGGGTTCCTAGGGTCTCTATAGGGTCCCTAGGGTCTCTATAGGGTCTCTAGGGTCTCTATAGGGACTCTATAGGTTCCCTAGGGTTTCTATAGGGTCTCTATAGGGTTCCTAGGGTCTCTATAGGGTCCCTAGGGTCTCTATAGGGTATCTATAGGGTTCCTAGTGTCTCTATAGGGTCCCTAGGGTCTCTATAGGGTCTCTAGGGTCACTATAGGGACTCTATAGGGTCCCTAGGGTCTCTATAGGGTCTCTATAGGGTTCCTAGGGTCTCTATAGGTTCCCTAGTGTCTCTATAGGGGTCCCTAGGGCCTCTATAGGTCTCTATAGGGCCTCTAGTGTCTCTATAGGGTCTCTATAGGGTCCCTAGGGTCTCTATAGGTCTCTATAGGGTCCCTAGGGTCTCTATAGAGTCTCTAGGGTCTATCTAGGGTCTCTATAGGGTCTCTAGGGTCTCTCTAGGGTCTCTATAGGGTCTCTAGGGTCTCTCTAGGGTCTCTATAGGGTCTCTAGGGTCTCTATACGGTCTCTATAGGGTCTCTAGGGTCTCTATAGTGTCTCTATAGGGTCCCTAGGGTCTCTATAGTGTCTCTAGGGTATCTATAGGGTCTCTATAGGGTCTCTATAGGGTTCCTAGGGTCTCTATAGGGTCTCTAGGGTCACTATAGGGACTCTATAGGGTCCCTAGGGTTTCTATAGGGTCTCTATAGGGTTCCTAGGGTCTCTATAGGTTCCCTAGGGTCTCTATAGGGTCTCTAGGGCCTCTATAGGGTCTCTAGGGCCTCTATAGGGTCTCTATAGGGCCTCTAGTGTCTCTATAGGGTCTCTATAGGGTCCCTAGGGTCTCTATAGGGTCTCTATAGGGTTCCTAGGGTCTCTATAGGGTTCCTAGGGTCCCTATAGGGTCTCTATAGGGTTCCTAGGGTCTCTATAGGGTCTCTAGGGTCTCTCTAGGGTCTCTCTAGGGTCTCTCTAGGGTCTCTAGGGCCTCTATAGGGTCTCTATAGGGTCCCTAGGGTCTCTATCGGTTCCCTAGGGACTCTATAGTGTTCCTAGGGTCTCTATAGTGTCTCTATAGGGTCTCTAGTGTCTCTATAGGGTCTCTATAGGGTCCCTAGGGGTCTCTATAGGGTCTCTATAGGGTTCCTAGTGTCTCTATAGGGTCCCTAGGGTCTCTCTAGGGCCTCTATAGGGTCTCTAGTGTCTCTATAGGGTCTCTATAGGGTTCCTAGGGTCTCTATAGGGTCCCTAGTGTCTCTATAGGGTCTCTAGGGTCACTATAGGGACTCTATAGGGTCCCTAGGGTCTCTATAGGGTCTCTATAGGGTTCCTAGTGTCTCTATAGGGTCCCTAGGGTCTCTATAGGGTCTCTATAGGGTCTCTAGTGTCTCTATAGGGTCTCTATAGGGTTCCTAGGGTCTCTATAGGGTCCCTAGGGTCTCTATAGGGTCTCTAGGGTCACTATAGGGACTCTATAGGGTCCCTAGGGTCTCTATAGGGTCTCTATAGGGTTCCTAGGGTCTCTATAGGTTCCCTAGGGTCTCTATAGGGTCTCTAGGGCCTCTATAGGGTCTCTATAGGGCCTCTAGTGTCTCTATAGTGTCTCTATAGGGTCCCTAGGGTCTCTATAGGGTCTCTATAGGGTTCCTAGGTTCTCTATAGGGTTCCTAGGGTCCCTATAGGGTCTCTATAGGGTTCCTAGGGTCTCTATAGGGTCTCTAGGGTCTCTCTAGGGTCTCTATAGGGTCTCTAGGGCCTCTATAGGGTCTCTATAGGGTCCCTAGGGTCTCTATCGGTTCCCTAGGGACTCTATAGTGTTCCTAGGGTCTCTATAGTGTCTCTATAGGGTCTCTAGTGTCTCTATAGGGTCTCTATAGGGTCCCTAGGGTCTCTATAGGGTCTCTATAGGGTTCCTAGTGTCTCTATAGGGTCCCTAGGGTCTCTCTAGGGTCTCTATAGGGTCTCTAGTGTCTCTATAGGGTCTCTATAGGGTTCCTAGGCTCTCTATAGGGTCCCTAGGGTCTCTATAGGGTCTCTAGGGTCACTATAGGGACTCTATAGGGTCCCTAGGGTCTCTATAGGGTCTCTATAGGGTTCCTAGTGTCTCTATAGGGTCCCTAGGGTCTCTATAGGGTCTCTATAGGGTCTCTAGTGTCTCTATAGGGTCTCTATAGGGTTCCTAGGGTCTCTATAGGGTCCCTAGGGTCTCTATAGGGTCTCTAGGGCCTCTATAGGGTCTCTATAGGGCCTCTAGTGTCTCTATAGGGTCTCTATAGGGTCCCTAGGGTCTCTATAGGGTCTCTATAGGGTCCCTAGGGTCTCTATAGGGTCTCTAGGGTCTCTCTAGGGTCTCTCTAGGGTCTCTAGGGTCTCTCTAGGGTCTCTATAGGGTCTCTAGGGTCTCTATAACGGTCTCTATAGGGTTCCTAGGGTCTCTATAGTGTCTCTATAGGGTCTCTAGGGCCTCTATAGGGTCTCTATAGGGTCCCTAGGGTCTCTATAGGGTCTCTATAGGGTTCCTAGGGTCTCTATAGGGTCCCTAGGGTCTCTATAGTGTCTCTAGGGTCTCTATAGGGTCTCTATAGGGTCTCTATAGGGTCCCTAGGGTCTCTATAGGGTCTCTAGGGTCACTATAGGGACTCTATAGGGTCCCTAGGTTTTCTATAGGGTCTCTATAGGGTTCCTAGGGTCTCTATAGGTTCCCTAGGGACTCTATAGGGTCTCTAGGGCCTCTATAGGGTCTCTAGGGCCTCTATAGGGTCTCTAGGGCCTCTATAGGGTCTCTATAGGGCCTCTAGTGTCTCTATAGGGTCTCTATAGGGTCCCTAGGGTCTCTATACGGTCTCTATAGGGTTCCTAGGGTCTCTATAGGGTCTCTATAGGGTTCCTAGGGTCTCTATAGGGTCTCTAGGGTCTCTCTAGGGTCTCTATAGGGTCTCTAGGGCCTCTATAGGGTCTCTATAGGGTCCCTAGGGTCTCTATCGGTTCCCTAGGGACTCTATAGTGTTCCTAGGGTCTCTATAGTGTCTCTATAGGGTCTCTAGTGTCTCTATAGTGTCTCTATAGGGTCCCTAGGGTCTCTATAGGGTCTCTATAGGGTTCCTAGTGTCTCTATAGGGTCCCTAGGGTCTCTATAGGGTCTCTATAGGGTCTCTAGTGTCTCTATAGGGTCTCTATAGGGTTCCTAGGGTCTCTATAGGGTCCCTAGGGTCTCTATAGGGTCTCTAGGGTCACTATAGGGACTCTATAGGGTCCCTAGGGTCTCTATAGTGTCTCTATAGGGTCTCTAGTGTCTCTATAGGGTCTCTATAGGGTCCCTAGGGTCTCTATAGGGTCTCTATAGGGTTCCTAGTGTCTCTATAGGGTCCCTAGGGTCTCTATAGGGTCTCTAAGGTCTCTCTAGGGTCTCTATAGGGTCTCTAGGGTCTCTCTAGGGTCTCTATAGGGTCTGTTGGGTCTCTATAGGGTCTCTTGGGTCTCTATAGGGTCTCTATAGGGTCCCTAGGGTCTCTATAGGGTCTCTATAGGGTTCCTAGGGTCTCTACAGTGTCTCTAGGGTCTCTCTAGGGTCTCTATAGGGTCTCTTGGGTCTCTATAGGGTCTCTATAGGGTCCCTAGGGTCTCTATAGGGTCTCTATAGGGTTCCTAGGGTCTCTATAGGGTCCCTAGGGTCTCTATAGGGTCTCTAGGGTCTCTCTAGGGTCTCTATAGGGTCTCTAGGGTCTCTCTAGGGTCTCTATAGGGTCTCTAGTGTCTCTCTAGGGTCTCTATAGGGTCTCTAGGGTCTCTATACGGTCTCTATAGTGTTCCTAGGGTCTCTATAGTGTCTCTATAGTGTCTCTAGTGTCTCTATAGGGTCTCTATAGGGTCCCTAGGGTCTCTATAGGGTCTCTATAGGGTTCCTAGTGTCTCTATAGGGTCCCTAGGGTCTCTATAGGGTCTCTATAGGGTCTCTAGTGTCTCTATAGGGTCTCTATAGGGTCCCTAGTGTCTCTATAGGGTCTCTATAGGGTTCCTAGGTTTTCTATAGGGTCTCTAGGGTCTCTCTAGGGTCTCTTAGTGTCTCTAGGATCTCTCTAGGGTCTCTCTAGGGTCTCTAGGGTCTCTATAGGATCTCTATAGGGTCTCTATAGGGGTCTCTAGTGTCTCTATAGGGTCTCTATAGGGTCTCTATAGGGTCTCTAGGGTCTCTATACGGTCTTTATAGGGTCCCTAGGGTCTCTATAGGGTTCCTAGGGTCTCTATAGGGTCTCTAGGGTCTCTATAGTGTCACTATAGGGACTCTAGTGTCTCTATAGGGTCTCTATAGGGTCCCTAGTGTCTCTATAGGGTCTCTATAGGGTTCCTAGTGTCTTCTATAGGGTCCCTAGGGTCTCTATAGGGTCTCTATAGGGTCCCTAGGGTCTCTATAGGGTCTCTATAGGGTTCCTAGGGTCTCTATAGGGTCCCTAGGGTCTCTATAGGGTCTCTAGGGCCTCTATAGTGTCTCTATAGGGTCTCTAGTGTCTCCTTAGGGTCTCTATAGGGTCCCTAGGGTCTCTATAGGGTCTCTATAGGGTTCCTAGTGTCTCTATAGGGTCCCTAGGGTCTTTATAGGGTCTCTATAGGGTCTCTAGTGTCTCTATAGGGTCTCTATAGGGTTCCTAGGGTCTCTATAGGGTCCCTAGGGTCTCTATAGGGTCTCTAGGGTCACTATAGGGACTCTATAGGGTCCCTAGGGCCTCTATAGGGTCTCTATAGGGCCTCTAGTGTCTCCATAGGGTCTCTATAGGGTCCCTAGGGTCTCTATAGGGTCTCTATAGGGTCCCTAGGGTCTCTATAGGGTCTCTAGGGTCTCTCTAGGGTCTCTATAGGGTCTCTAGGTTCTCTCTAGGGTCTCTATTGGGTCTCTAGGGTCTCTATAGGGTCTCTATAGGGTCTCTAGGGTCTCTATACGGTCTCTATAGGGTTCCTAGGGTCTCTATAGTGTCTCTATAGGGTCTCTAGGGCCTCTATAGGGTCTCTATAGGGTCCCTAGGGTCTCTATAGGGTCTCTATAGGGTTCCTAGGGTCTCTATAGGGTCTCTATAGGGTCCCTAGGGTCTCTATAGGGTCTCTAGGGTCTCTCTAGGGTCTCTATAGGGTCTCTAGGGTCTCTCTAGGGTCTCTATAGGGTCTCTAGGGTCTCTATACGGTCTCTATAGGGTTCCTAGGGTCTCTATAGGGTCTCTATAGGGTCTCTAGGGCCTCTATAGGGTCTCTATAGGGTCCCTAGGGTCTCTATCGGTTCCCTAGGGACTCTATAGTGTTCCTAGGGTCTCTATAGTGTCTCTATAGGGTCTCTAGTGTCTCTATAGGGTCTCTATAGGGTCCCTAGGGTCTCTATAGGGTCTCTATAGGGTTCCTTGTGTCTCTATAGGGTCCCTAGGGTCTCTATAGGGTCTCTATAGGGTCTCTAGTGTCTCTATAGGGTCTCTATAGGGTCCCTAGGGTCTCTATAGGGTCTCTATAGGGTTCCTAGGTTTTCTATAGGGTCTCTAGGGTCTCTCTAGGGTCTCTCTAGGGTCTCTAGGGTCTCTCTAGGGTCTCTATAGGGTCTCTAGGGTCTCTATAGGGTCTCTATAGGGTCTCTGGGGTCACTATACGGTCTCTATAGGGTTCCTAGGGTCTCTATAGGGTCTCTATAGGGTCTCTAGTGTCTCTATACGGTCTCTATAGGGTCTCTATAGGGTCTCTAGGGTCTCTATACGGACTCTATACGGTCCCTAGGGTCTCTATAGGGTCTCTATAGGGTTCCTAGTGTCTCTATAGGGTTCCTAGGGTCTCTATAGGGTCTCTATAGGGTCTCTAGGGTCTCTATACGGTCTCTATAGGGTCCCTATGGTCTCTATAGGGTCTCTATAGGGTTCCTAGGGTCTCTATAGGGTCCCTAGGGTCTCTATAGGGTCTCTAGGGTCTCTATAGTGTCTCTATAGGGTCTCTAGTGTCTCTATAGGGTCTCTATAGGGTCCCTAGGGTCTCTATAGGGTCTCTATAGGGTTCCTAGGGTCTCTATAGGGTCCCTAGGGTCTCTATAGTGTCTCTACGGTCTCTATAGGGTCTCTATAGGGTCTCTATAGGGTTCCTAGGGTCTCTATAGGGTCCCTAGGGTCTCTATAGGGTCTCTAGGGTCTCTATAGGGACTCTATAGGTTCCGTAGGGTTTCTATAGGGTCTCTATAGGGTTCCTAGGGTCTCTATAGGGTCCCTAGGGGTCTCTATAGGGTCTCTAGGGTCTCTATAGGGACTCTATAGGTTCCCTAGGTTTTCTATAGGGTCTCTATAGGGTTCCTAGGGTCTCTATAGGGTCCCTAGGGTCTCTATAGGGTCTCTATAGGGTTCCTAGGTTTTCTATAGGGTCTCTAGGGTCTCTCTAGGGTCTCTCTAGGGTCTCTAGGGTCTCTCTAGGGTCTCTATAGGGTCTCTAGGGTCTCTATAGGGTCTCTATAGGGTCTCTGGGGTCACTATACGGTCTCTATAGGGTTCCTAGGGTCTCTATAGGGTCTCTATAGGGTCTCTAGTGTCTCTATACGGTCTCTATAGGGTCTCTATAGGGTCTCTAGGGTCTCTATACAGACTCTATACGGTCCCTAGGGTCTCTATAGGGTCTCTATAGGGTTCCTAGTGTCTCTATAGGGTTCCTAGGGTCTCTATAGGGTCTCTATAGGGTCTCTAGTGTCTCTATACGGTCTCTATAGGGTCCCTAGGGTCTCTATAGGGTCTCTATAGGGTTCCTAGGGTCTCTATAGAGTCCCTAGGGTCTCTATAGGGTCTCTAGGGTCTCTATAGTGTCTCTATAGGGTCTCTAGTGTCTCTATAGGGTCTCTATAGGGTCCCTAGGGTCTCTATAGGGTCTCTATAGGGTTCCTAGGGTCTCTATAGGGTCCCTAGGGTCTCTATAGTGTCTCTACGGTCTCTATAGGGTCTCTATAGGGTCTCTATAGGGTTCCTAGGGTCTCTATAGGGTCCCTAGGGTCTCTATAGGGTCTCTAGGGTCTCTATAGGGACTCTATAGGTTCCCTAGGGTTTCTATAGGGTCTCTATAGGGTTCCTAGGGTCTCTATAGGGTCCCTAGGGTCTCTATAGGGTATCTATAGGGTTCCTAGTGTCTCTATAGGGTCCCTAGGGTCTCTATAGGGTCTCTAGGGTCACTATAGGGACTCTATAGGGTCCCTAGGGTCTCTATAGGGTCTCTATAGGGTTCCTAGGGTCTCTATAGGTTCCCTAGTGTCTCTATAGGGTCCCTAGGGCCTCTATAGGGTCTCTATAGGGCCTCTAGTGTCTCTATAGGGTCTCTATAGGGTCCCTAGGGTCTCTATAGGGTCTCTATAGGGTCCCTAGGGTCTCTATAGAGTCTCTAGGGTCTCTCTAGGGTCTCTATAGGGTCTCTAGGGTCTCTCTAGGGTCTCTATAGGGTCTCTAGGGTCTCTCTAGGGTCTCTATAGGGTCTCTAGGGTCTCTATACGGTCTCTATAGGGTCTCTAGGGTCTCTATAGTGTCTCTATAGGGTCCCTAGGGTCTCTATAGTGTCTCTAGGGTATCTATAGGGTCTCTATAGGGTCTCTATAGGGTTCCTAGGGTCTCTATAGGGTCTCTAGGGTCACTATAGGGACTCTATAGGGTCCCTAGGGTTTCTATAGGGTCTCTATAGGGTTCCTAGGGTCTCTATAGGTTCCCTAGGGTCTCTATAGGGTCTCTAGGGCCTCTATAGGGTCTCTAGGGCCTCTATAGGGTCTCTATAGGGCCTCTAGTGTCTCTATAGGGTCTCTATAGGGTCCCTAGGGTCTCTATAGGGTCTCTATAGGGTTCCTAGGGTCTCTATAGGGTTCCTAGGGTCCCTATAGGGTCTCTATAGGGTTCCTAGGGTCTCTATAGGGTCTCTAGGGTCTCTCTAGGGTCTCTCTAGGGTCTCTAGGGCCTCTATAGGGTCTCTATAGGGTCCCTAGGGTCTCTATCGGTTCCCTAGGGACTCTATAGTGTTCCTAGGGTCTCTATAGTGTCTCTATAGGGTCTCTAGTGTCTCTATAGGGTCTCTATAGGGTCCCTAGGGTCTCTATAGGGTCTCTATAGGGTTCCTAGTGTCTCTATAGGGTCCCTAGGGTCTCTCTAGGGTCTCTATAGGGTCTCTAGTGTCTCTATAGGGTCTCTATAGGGTTCCTAGGGTCTCTATAGGGTCCCTAGGGTCTCTATAGGGTCTCTAGGGTCACTATAGGGACTCTATAGGGTCCCTAGGGTCTCTATAGGGGTCTCTATAGGGTTCCTAGTGTCTCTATAGGGTCCCTAGGGTCTCTATAGGGTCTCTATAGGGTCTCTAGTGTCTCTATAGGGTCTCTATAGGGTTCCTAGGGTCTCTATAGGGTCCCTAGGGTCTCTATAGGGTCTCTAGGGTCACTATAGGGACTCTATAGGGTCCCTAGGGTCTCTATAGGGTCTCTATAGGGTTCCTAGGGTCTCTATAGGGTCCCTAGGGTCTCTATAGGGTCTCTATAGGGTTCCTAGTGTCTCTATAGGGTCCCTAGGGTCTCTATAGGGTCTCTAAGGTCTCTCTAGGGTCTCTATAGGGTCTCTAGGGTCTCTCTAGGGTCTCTATAGGGTCTGTTGGGTCTCTATAGGGTCTCTTGGTCTCTATAGGGTCTCTATAGGGTCCCTAGGGTCTCTATAGGGTCTCTATAGGGTTCCTAGGGTCTCTACAGTGTCTCTAGGGTCTCTCTAGGGTCTCTATAGGGTCTCTTGGGTCTCTATAGGGTCTCTATAGGGTCCCTAGGGTCTCTATAGGGTCTCTATAGGGTTCCTAGGGTCTCTATAGGGTCCCTAGGGTCTCTATAGGGTCTCTAGGGTCTCTCTAGGGTCTCTATAGGGTCTCTAGGGTCTCTCTAGGGTCTCTATAGGGTCTCTAGTGTCTCTCTAGGGTCTCTATAGGGTCTCTAGGGTCTCTATACGGTCTCTATAGTGTTCCTAGGGTCTCTATAGTGTCTCTATAGTGTCTCTAGTGTCTCTATAGGGTCTCTATAGGGTCCCTAGGGTCTCTATAGGGTCTCTATAGGGTTCCTAGTGTCTCTATAGGGTCCCTAGGGTCTCTATAGGGTCTCTATAGGGTCTCTAGTGTCTCTATAGGGTCTCTATAGGGTCCCTAGTGTCTCTATAGGGTCTCTATAGGGTTCCTAGGTTTTCTATAGGGTCTCTAGGGTCTCTCTAGGGTCTCTTAGTGTCTCTAGGATCTCTCTAGGGTCTCTCTAGGGTCTCTAGGGTCTCTATAGGATCTCTATAGGGTCTCTATAGGGTCTCTAGTGTCTCTATAGGGTCTCTATAGGGTCTCTATAGGGTCTCTAGGGTCTCTATACGGTCTTTATAGGGTCCCTAGGGTCTCTATAGGGTTCCTAGGGTCTCTATAGGGTCTCTAGGGTCTCTATAGTGTCACTATAGGGACTCTAGTGTCTCTATAGGGTCTCTATAGGGTCCCTAGTGTCTCTATAGGGTCTCTATAGGGTTCCTAGTGTCTCTATAGGGTCCCTAGGGTCTCTATAGGGTCTCTATAGGGTCCCTAGGGTCTCTATAGGGTCTCTATAGGGTTCCTAGGGTCTCTATAGGGTCCCTAGGGTCTCTATAGGGTCTCTAGGGCCTCTATAGTGTCTCTATAGGGTCTCTAGTGTCTCTATAGGGTCTCTATAGGGTCCCTAGGGTCTCTATAGGGTCTCTATAGGGTTCCTAGTGTCTCTATAGGGTCCCTAGGGTCTTTATAGGGTCTCTATAGGGTCTCTAGTGTCTCTATAGGGTCTCTATAGGGTTCCTAGGGTCTCTATAGGGTCCCTAGGGTCTCTATAGGGTCTCTAGGGTCACTATAGGGACTCTATAGGGTCCCTAGGGCCTCTATAGGGTCTCTATAGGGCCTCTAGTGTCTCCATACGGTCTCTATAGGGTCCCTAGGGTCTCTATAGGGTCTCTATAGGGTCCCTAGGGTCTCTATAGGGTCTCTAGGGTCTCTCTAGGGTCTCTATAGGGTCTCTAGGTTCTCTCTAGGGTCTCTATTGGGTCTCTAGGGTCTCTATAGGGTCTCTATAGGGTCTCTAGGGTCTCTATACGGTCTCTATAGGGTTCCTAGGGTCTCTATAGTGTCTCTATAGGGTCTCTAGGGCCTCTATAGGGTCTCTATAGGGTCCCTAGGGTCTCTATAGGGTCTCTATAGGGTCTCTATAGGGTTCCTAGGGTCTCTATAGGGTCCCTAGGGTCTCTATAGGGTCTCTAGGGTCTCTCTAGGGTCTCTATAGGGTCTCTAGGGTCCTCTCTAGGGTCTCTATAGGGTCTCTAGGGTCTCTATACGGTCTCTATAGGGTTCCTAGGGTCTCTATAGGGTCTCTATAGGGTCTCTAGGGCCTCTATAGGGTCTCTATAGGGTCCCTAGGGTCTCTATCGGTTCCCTAGGGACTCTATAGTGTTCCTAGGGTCTCTATAGTGTCTCTATAGGGTCTCTAGTGTCTCTATAGGGTCTCTATAGGGTCCCTAGGGTCTCTATAGGGTCTCTATAGGGTTCCTTGTGTCTCTATAGGGTCCCTAGGGTCTCTATAGGGTCTCTATAGGGTCTCTAGTGTCTCTATAGGGTCTCTATAGGGTCCCTAGGGTCTCTATAGGGTCTCTATAGGGTTCCTAGGTTTTCTATAGGGTCTCTAGGGTCTCTCTAGGGTCTCTCTAGGGTCTCTAGGGTCTCTCTAGGGTCTCTATAGGGTCTCTAGGGTCTCTATAGGGTCTCTATAGGGTCTCTGGGTCACTATACGGTCTCTATAGGGTTCCTAGGGTCTCTATAGGGTCTCTATAGGGTCTCTAGTGTCTCTATACGGTCTCTATAGGGTCTCTATAGGGTCTCTAGGGTCCTCTATACGGACTCTATACGGTCCCTAGGGTCTCTATAGGGTCTCTATAGGGTTCCTAGTGTCTCTATAGGGTTCCTAGGGTCTCTATAGGGTCTCTATAGGGTCTCTAGGGGTCTCTATACGGTCTCTATAGGGTCCCTATGGTCTCTATAGGGTCTCTATAGGGTTCCTAGGGTCTCTATAGGGTCCCTAGGGTCTCTATAGGGTCTCTAGGGTCTCTATAGTGTCTCTATAGGGTCTCTAGTGTCTCTATAGGGTCTCTATAGGGTCCCTAGGGTCTCTATAGGGTCTCTATAGGGTTCCTAGGGTCTCTATAGGGTCCCTAGGGTCTCTATAGTGTCTCTACGGTCTCTATAGGGTCTCTATAGGGTCTCTATAGGGTTCCTAGGGTCTCTATAGGGTCCCTAGGGTCTCTATAGGGTCTCTAGGGTCTCTATAGGGACTCTATAGGTTCCGTAGGGTTTCTATAGGGTCTCTATAGGGTTCCTAGGGTCTCTATAGGGTCCCTAGGGTCTCTATAGGGTCTCTAGGGTCTCTATAGGGACTCTATAGGTTCCCTAGGGTTTCTATAGGGTCTCTATAGGGTTCCTAGGGTCTCTATAGGGTCCCTAGGGTCTCTATAGGGTCTCTATAGGGTTCCTAGGTTTTCTATAGGGTCTCTAGGGTCTCTCTAGGGTCTCTCTAGGGTCTCTAGGGTCTCTCTAGGGTCTCTATAGGGTCTCTAGGGTCTCTATAGGGTCTCTATAGGGTCTCTGGGTCACTATACGGTCTCTATAGGGTTCCTAGGGTCTCTATAGGGTCTCTATAGGGTCTCTAGTGTCTCTATACGGTCTCTATAGGGTCTCTATAGGGTCTCTAGGGTCTCTATACGGACTCTATACGGTCCCTAGGGTCTCTATAGGGTCTCTATAGGGTTCCTAGTGTCTCTATAGGGTTCCTAGGGTCTCTATAGGGTCTCTATAGGGTCTCTAGTGTCTCTATACGGTCTCTATAGGGTCCCTAGGGTCTCTATAGGGTCTCTATAGGGTTCCTAGGGTCTCTATAGAGTCCCTAGGGTCTCTATAGGGTCTCTAGGGTCTCTATAGTGTCTCTATAGGGTCTCTAGTGTCTCTATAGGGTCTCTATAGGGTCCCTAGGGTCTCTATAGGGTCTCTATAGGGTTCCTAGGGTCTCTATAGGGTCCCTAGGGTCTCTATAGTGTCTCTACGGTCTCTATAGGGTCTCTATAGGGTCTCTATAGGGTTCCTAGGGTCTCTATAGGGTCCCTAGGGTCTCTATAGGGTCTCTAGGGTCTCTATAGGGACTCTATAGGTTCCCTAGGGTTTCTATAGGGTCTCTATAGGGTTCCTAGGGTCTCTATAGGGTCCCTAGGGTCTCTATAGGGTATCTATAGGGTTCCTAGTGTCTCTATAGGGTCCCTAGGGTCTCTATAGGGTCTCTAGGGTCACTATAGGGACTCTATAGGGTCCTAGGGTCTCTATAGGGTCTCTATAGGGTTCCTAGGGTCTCTATAGGTTCCCTAGTGTCTCTATAGGGTCCCTAGGGCCTCTATAGGGTCTCTATAGGGCCTCTAGTGTCTCTATAGGGTCTCTATAGGGTCCCTAGGGTCTCTATAGGGTCTCTATAGGGTCCCTAGGGTCTCTATAGAGTCTCTAGGGTCTCTCTAGGGTCTCTATAGGGTCTCTAGGGTCTCTCTAGGGTCTCTATAGGGGTCTCTAGGGTCTCTCTAGGGTCTCTATAGGGTCTCTAGGGTCTCTATACGGTCTCTATAGGGTCCCTAGGGTCTCTATAGTGTCTCTATAGGGTCCCTAGGGTCTCTATAGTGTCTCTAGGGTATCTATAGGGTCTCTATAGGGTCTCTATAGGGTTCCTAGGGTCTCTATAGGGTCTCTAGGGTCACTATAGGGACTCTATAGGGTCCCTAGGGTTTCTATAGGGTCTCTATAGGGTTCCTAGGGTCTCTATAGGTTCCCTAGGGTCTCTATAGGGTCTCTAGGGCCTCTATAGGGTCTCTAGGGCCTCTATAGGGTCTCTATAGGGCCTCTAGTGTCTCTATAGGGTCTCTATAGGGTCCCTAGGGTCTCTATAGGGTCTCTATAGGGTTCCTAGGGTCTCTATAGGGTTCCTAGGGTCCCTATAGGGTCTCTATAGGGTTCCTAGGGGTCTCTATAGGGTCTCTAGGGTCTCTCTAGGGTCTCTCTAGGGTCTCTAGGGCCTCTATAGGGTCTCTATAGGGTCCCTAGGGTCTCTATCGGTTCCCTAGGGACTCTATAGTGTTCCTAGGGTCTCTATAGTGTCTCTATAGGGTCTCTAGTGTCTCTATAGGGTCTCTATAGGGTCCCTAGGGTCTCTATAGGGTCTCTATAGGGTTCCTAGTGTCTCTATAGGGTCCCTAGGGTCTCTCTAGGGTCTCTATAGGGTCTCTAGTGTCTCTATAGGGTCTCTATAGGGTTCCTAGGGTCTCTATAGGGTCCCTAGGGTCTCTATAGGGTCTCTAGGGTCACTATAGGGACTCTATAGGGTCCCTAGGGTCTCTATAGGGTCTCTATAGGGTTCCTAGTGTCTCTATAGGGTCCCTAGGGTCTCTATAGGGTCTCTATAGGGTCTCTAGTGTCTCTATAGGGTCTCTATAGGGTTCCTAGGGTCTCTATAGGGTCCCTAGGGTCTCTATAGGGTCTCTAGGGTCACTATAGGGACTCTATAGGGTCCCTAGGGTCTCTATAGGGTCTCTATAGGGTTCCTAGGGTCTCTATAGGTTCCCTAGGGTCTCTATAGGGTCTCTAGGGCCTCTATAGGGTCTCTATATGGCCTCTAGTGTCTCTATAGGGTCTCTATAGGGTCCCTAGGGTCTCTATAGGGTCTCTATAGGGTCCCTAGGGTCTCTATAGGGTCTCTAGGGTCTCTCTAGGGTCTCTATAGGGTCCCTAGGGTCTCTATAGGGTCTCTAGGGTCACTATAGGGACTCTATAGGGTCCCTAGGTTTTCTATAGGGTCTCTATAGGGTTCCTAGGGTCTCTATAGGTTCCCTAGGGACTCTATAGGGTCTCTAGGGCCTCTATAGGGTCTCTAGGGCCTCTATAGGGTCTCTAGGGCCTCTATAGGGTCTCTATAGGGCCTCTAGTGTCTCTATAGGGTCTCTATAGGGTCCCTAGGGTCTCTATACGGTCTCTATAGGGTTCCTAGGGTCTCTATAGGGTCTCTATAGGGTTCCTAGGGTCTCTATAGGGTCTCTAGGGTCTCTCTAGGGTCTCTATAGGGTCTCTAGGGCCTCTATAGGGTCTCTATAGGGTCCCTAGGGTCTCTATCGGTTCCCTAGGGACTCTATAGTGTTCTAGGGTCTCTATAGTGTCTCTATAGGGTCTCCAGTGTCTCTATAGGGTCTCTATAGGGTCCCTAGGGTCTCTATAGGGTCTCTATAGGGTTCCTAGTGTCTCTATAGGGTCCCTAGGGTCTCTATAGGGTCTCTATAGGGTCTCTAGTGTCTCTATAGGGTCTCTATAGGGAGTTCCTAGGGTCTCTATAGGGTCCCTAGGGTCTCTATAGGGTCTCTAGGGTCACTATAGGGACTCTATAGGGTCCCTAGGGTCTCTATAGTGTCTCTATAGGGTCTCTAGTGTCTCTATAGGGTCTCTATAGGGTCCCTAGGGTCTCTATAGGGTCTCTATAGGGTTCCTAGTGTCTCTATAGGGTCCCTAGGGTCTCTATAGGGTCTCTAAGGTCTCTCTAGGGTCTCTATAGGGTCTCTAGGGTCTCTCTAGGGTCTCTATAGGGTCTGTTGGGTCTCTATAGGGTCTCTTGGGTCTCTATAGGGTCTCTATAGGGTCCCTAGGGTCTCTATAGTGGTCTCTATAGGGTTCCTAGGGTCTCTACAGTGTCTCTAGGGTCTCTCTAGGGTCTCTATAGGGTCTCTTGGGTCTCTATAGGGTCTCTATAGGGTCCCTAGGGTCTCTATAGGGTCTCTATAGGGTCCCTAGGCTCTCTATAGGGTCTCTAGGGTCTCTCTAGGGTCTCTATAGGGTCTCTAGGGTCTCTCTAGGGTCTCTATAGGGTCTCTAGGGTCTCTCTAGTGTCTCTATAGGGTCTCTAGGGTCTCTATTACGGTCTCTATAGGGTTCCTAGGGTCTCTATAGTGTCTCTATAAGGGTCTCTAGGGCCTCTATAGGGTCTCTATAGGGTCCCTAGGGTCCTCTATAGGGTCTCTATAGGGTCCCTAGGGTCTCTATAGGGTCTCTAGGGTCTCTCTAGGGTCTCTATAGGGTCTCTAGGGTCTCTCTAGGGTCTCTATAGGGTCTCTAGGGTCTCTCTAGGGTCTCTATAGGGTCTCTAGGGTCTCTATACGGTCTCTATAGTGTTCCTAGGGTCTCTATAGTGTCTCTATAGGGTCTCTAGTGTCTCTATAGGGTCTCTATAGGGTCCCTAGGGTCTCTATAGGGTCTCTATAGGGTTCCTAGTGTCTCTATAGGGTCCCTAGGGTCTCTATAGGGTCTATAGGGTCTCTAGTGTCTCTATAGGGTCTCTATAGGGTCCCTAGTGTCTCTATAGGGTCTCTATAGGGTTCCTAGGTTTTCTATAGGGTCTCTAGGGTCTCTCTAGGGTCTCTTAGGGTCTCTAGGATCTA
>NW_027069320.1:0-53117 GCF_037157495.1 Lathamus discolor | reverse complement strand
TCTAAGCACTTGAAAGCCATTTTTAGCACTTGTAACCCATGTTTGCACATCTCTAAGCAATTTTGAATGCATTTTTGGCCGTTTCTAACCCATTTTTGCAGATCTCTAAGCACATTTAAGCCTTTTTTTGGCCATTTCTGAGCCATGTTTGCACATCTCTAAGCAATTTTGAATGGCATTTTTAGCATTTCTAACCCATTTTTGCAAATCTCTAAGCACTTTAAAGCCATTTTTAGCATTTCTAACCCGTTTTTGCAAATCTCTAAGCACTTGAAAGCCATTTTTAGCACTTGTAACCCATGTTTGCACATCTCTAAGCAATTTTGAATGGCATTTTTGGCCGTTTCTAACCCATGTTTGCAAATCCCTAAGCACTTTAAAGCCATTTTTAGCATTTCTAACTCGTTTTTGCAAATCTCTAAGCACTTCAAAGCCATTTTGGCCATTTCTAACCCATTTTTGCAAATCCCTAAGCACTGTCAAGCCATTTTTGGCCATTTCTAACCCATTTTTGCAAATCTCTAAGCACTTGAAAGCCATTTTTAGCATTTCTAACCCATTTTTGCAAATCTTTAAGCACTTTAAAGCCATTTTTAGCATTTCTAACCCATGTTTGCACATCTCTAAGCACTTTTAAACCAATTTTTGCTATTCTAACCCATGTTTGCACATCTCTAAGCAATTTGAATGCATTTTTGGCCGTTTCTAACCCATTTTTGCACATCTCTAAGCAATTTTGAATGCATTTTTGGCCGTTTCTAACCCATTTTTGCAGATCTCTAAGCACTTTTAAGCCTTTTTTGGCCATTACTAACCATTGTTTGCAAATCCCTAAGCACTTTAAAGCCATTTTTGGAATTTCTAACCCATTTTTGCACATCTCTAAGCACTTTAAAGCCATTTTTAGCATTTCTAACCCATGTTTGCACATCTCTAAGCACTTTTAAACCATTTTTTGCTATTTCTAACCCATGTTTGCACATCTCTAAGCAATTTTCAATGGCATTTTTGGCCGTTTCTAACACATTTTTGCACATCTCTAAGCAATTTTGAATGGCATTTTTAGCATTTCTAACCCATTTTTGCACATCTCTAAGCACTTTTAAACCATTTTTGGCCGTTTCTAACACATTTTTGCACATCTCTAAGCAATTTTGAATGGCATTTTTAGCATTTCTAACCCGTTTTTGCGAATCTCTAAGCAATTTTGAATGCATTTTTGGCCGTTTCTAACCCATTTTTGCAGATCTCTAAGCACTTTTAAGCCTTTTTTTGGCCATTTCTAAGCCATGTTTGCACATCTGTAAGCAATTTTGAATGGCATTTTTAGCATTTCTAACCCATTTTTGCAAATCTCTAAGCACTTTAAAGCCATTTTTAGCATTTCTAACCCGTTTTTGCAAATCTCTAAGCACTTGAAAGCCATTTTTAGCACTTGTAACCCATGTTTGCACATCTCTAAGCAATTTTGAATGGCATTTTTTGCCGTTTCTAACACATTTTGCACTTCTCTAAGCAATTTTGAATGCATTTTTGGCCGTTTCTAACCATTTTTGCAGATCTCTAAGCACTTTTAAGCCTTTTTTGGCCATTACTAACCATTGTTTGCAAATCCCTAAGCACTTTAAAGCCATTTTTGGAATTTCTAACCCATTTTTGCTCATCTCTAAGCACTTTAAAGCCATTTTTAGCATTTCTAACCCATGTTTGCACATCTCTAAGCACTTTTAAACCATTTTTTGCTATTTCTAACCCATGTTTGCACATCTCTAAGCAATTTTCAATGGCATTTTTGGCCGTTTCTAACACATTTTTGCACATCTCTAAGCAATTTTGAATGGCATTTTTAGCATTTCTAACCCGTTTTTGCGAATCTCTAAGCAATTTTGAATGCATTTTTGGCCGTTTCTAACCCATTTTTGCAGATCTCTAAGCACTTTTAAGCCTTTTTTTGGCCATTTCTAAGCCATGTTTGCACATCTCTAAGCAATTTTGAATGGCATTTTTAGCATTTCTAACCCATTTTTGCACATCTCTAAGCACTTTTAAACCATTTTTGGCCGTTTCTAACACATTTTTGCACATCTCTAAGCAATTTTGAATGGCATTTTTAGCATTTCTAACCCATTTTTGCAAATCTCTAAGCACTTTAAAGCAATTTTAGCATTTCTAACCCGTTTTTGCAAATCTCTAAGCACTTGAAAGCCATTTTTAGCACTTGTAACCCATGTTTGCACATCTCTAAGCAATTTTGAATGCATTTTGGCCGTTTCTAACCCATTTTTGCAGATCTCTAAGCATATTTAAGCCTTTTTTTGGCCATTTCTGAGCCATGTTTGCACATCTCTAAGCAATTTTGAATGGCATTTTTAGCATTTCTAACCCATTTTTGCAAATCTCTAAGCACTTTAAGCCATTTTTAGCATTTCTAACCCGTTTTTTGCAAATCTCTAAGCACTTGAAAGCCATTTTTAGCACTTGTAACCCATGTTTGCACATCTCTAAGCAATTTTGAATGGCATTTTGGCCGTTTCTAACCCATGTTTGCAAATCCCTAAGCACTTTAAAGCCATTTTTAGCATTTCTAACTCGTTTTGCAAATCTCTAAGCACTTCAAAGCCATTTTGGCCATTTCTAACCCATTTTTGCAAATCCCTAAGCACTGTCAAGCCATTTTTGGCCATTTCTAACCCATTTTTGCAAATCTCTAAGCACTTGAAAGCCATTTTTAGCATTTCTAACCCATTTTTGCAAATCTTTAAGCACTTTAAAGCCATTTTTAGCATTTCTAACCCATGTTTGCACATCTCTAAGCACTTTTAAACCAATTTTTGCTATTTCTAACCCATGTTTGCACATCTCTAAGCAATTTGAATGCATTTTTGGCCGTTTCTAACCCATTTTTGCACATCTCTAAGCAATTTTGAATGCATTTTTGGCCGTTTCTAACCCATTTTTGCAGATCTCTAAGCACTTTTAAGCCTTTTTTGGCCATTACTAACCATTGTTTGCAAATCCCTAAGCACTTTAAAGCCATTTTTGGAATTTCTAACCCATTTTTGCACATCTCTAAGCACTTTAAAGCCATTTTTAGCATTTCTAACCCATGTTTGCACATCTCTAAGCACTTTTAAACCATTTTTTGCTATTTCTAACCCATGTTTGCACATCTCTAAGCAATTTTCAATGGCATTTTTGGCCGTTTCTAACACATTTTTGCACATCTCTAAGCAATTTTGAATGGCATTTTTAGCATTTCTAACCCATTTTTGCACATCTCTAAGCACTTTTAAACCATTTTTGGCCGTTTCTAACACATTTTTGCACATCTCTAAGCAATTTTGAATGGCATTTTTAGCATTTCTAACCCGTTTTTGCGAATCTCTAAGCAATTTTGAATGCATTTTTGGCCGTTTCTAACCCATTTTTGCAGATCTCTAAGCACTTTTAAGCCTTTTTTTTGGCCATTTCTAAGCCATGTTTGCACATCTCTAAGCAATTTTGAATGGCATTTTTAGCATTTCTAACCCATTTTTGCAAATCTCTAAGCACTTTAAAGCCATTTTTAGCATTTCTAACCCGTTTTTGCAAATCTCTAAGCACTTGAAAGCCATTTTTAGCACTTGTAACCCATGTTTGCACATCTCTAAGCAATTTTGAATGGCATTTTTGGCCGTTTCTAAACCCATGTTTGCAAATCCCTAAGCACTTTAAAGCCATTTTTAGCATTTCTAACTCGTTTTTGCAAATCTCTAAGCACTTCAAAGCCATTTTGGCCATTTCTAACCCATTTTTGCAAATCCCTAAGCACTGTCAAGCCATTTTTGGCCATTTCTAACCCATTTTTGCAAATCTCTAAGCACTTGAAAGCCATTTTTAGCATTTCTAACCCATTTTTTGCAAATCTCTAAGCACTTTAAAGCCATTTTTAGCATTTCTAACCCATGTTTGCACATCTCTAAGCACTTTTAAACCAATTTTTGCTATTTCTAACCCATGTTTGCACATCTCTAAGCAATTTTCAATGGCATTTTTGGCCGTTTCTAACCCATTTTTGCAGATCTCTAAGCACTTTTAAGCCTTTTTTGGCCATTACTAACCATTGTTTGCAAATCCCTAAGCACTTTAAAGCCATTTTTGGAATTTCTAACCCATTTTTGCACATCTCTAAGCACTTTAAAGCCATTTTTAGCATTTCTAACCCATGTTTGCACATCTCTAAGCACTTTTAAACCATTTTTTGCTATTTCTAACCCATGTTTGCACATCTCTAAGCAATTTTCAATGGCATTTTTGGCCGTTTCTAACACATTTTTGCACATCTCTAAGCAATTTTGAATGGCATTTTTAGCATTTCTAACCCATTTTTGCACATCTCTAAGCACTTTTAAACCATTTTTGGCCATTTCTAACCCATGTTTGCACATCTCTAAGCAATTTTGAATGGCATTTTTAGCATTTCTAACCCGTTTTTGCAAATCTCTAAGCACTTGAAAGCCATTTTTAGCACTTGTAACCCATGTTTGCACATCTCTAAGCAATTTTGAATGGCATTTTTGGCCGTTTCTAACACATTTTTGCACATCTCTAAGCAATTTTGAATGCATTTTTGGCCGTTTCTAACCCATTTTTGCAGATCTCTAAGCACTTTTAAGCCTTTTTTGGCCATTACTAACCATTGTTTGCAAATCCCTAAGCACTTTAAAGCCATTTTTGGAATTTCTAACCCATTTTTGCTCATCTCTAAGCACTTAAAGCCATTTTTAGCATTTCTAACCCATGTTTGCACATCACTAAGCACTTTTAAACCATTTTTTGCTATTTCTAACCCATGTTTGCACATCTCTAAGCAATTTTCAATGGTGCCGTTTCTAACACATTTTTGCACATCTCTAAGCAATTTTGAATGGCATTTTTAGCATTTCTAACCCGTTTTTGCGAATCTCTAAGCAATTTTGAATGCATTTTTGGCCGTTTCTAACCCATTTTTGCAGATCTCTAAGCACTTTTAAGCCTTTTTTTGGCCATTTCTAAGCCATGTTTGCACATCTCTAAGCAATTTTGAATGGCATTTTTAGCATTTCTAACCCATTTTTGCACATCTCTAAGCACTTTTAAACCATTTTTGGCCGTTTCTAACACATTTTTGCACATCTCTAAGCAATTTTGAATGGCATTTTTAGCATTTCTAACCCATTTTTGCAAATCTCTAAGCACTTTAAAGCCATTTTTAGCATTTCTAACCCGTTTTTGCAAATCTCTAAGCACTTGAAAGCCATTTTTAGCACTTGTAACCCATGTTTGCACATCTCTAAGCAATTTTGAATGGCATTTTTGGCCGTTTCTAACCCATGTTTGCAAATCCCTAAGCACTTTAAAGCCATTTTTAGCATTTCTAACTCGTTTTTGCAAATCTCTAATCACTTCAAAGCCATTTTGTCCATTTCTAACCCATTTTTGCAAATCCCTAAGCACTGTCAAGCCGTTTTTGGCCATTTCTAACCCATTTTTGCAAATTTCTAAGAACTTGAAAGCCATTTTTAGCATTTCTAACCCATGTTTGCACATCTCTAAGCACTTTTAAACCAATTTTTGCTATTTCTAACCCATGTTTGCACATCTCTAAGCAATTTTCAATGGCATTTTTGGCCGTTTCTAACCCATTTTTGCAGATCTCTAAGCACTTTTAAGCCTTTTTTGGCCATTACTAACCATTGTTTGCAAATCCCTAAGCACTGTCAAGCCGTTTTTGGCCATTTCTAACCCATTTTTGCAAATCTCTAAGAACTTGAAAGCCATTTTTAGCATTTCTAACCCATGTTTGCACATCTCTAAGCACTTTTAAACCAATTTTTGCTATTTCTAACCCATGTTTGCACATCTCTAAGCAATTTTCAATGGCATTTTTGGCCGTTTCTAACACATTTTTGCACATCTCAAAGCAATTTTGAATGGCATTTTTAGCATTTCTAACCCATTTTTGCACATCTCTAAGCACTTTTAAACCATTTTTGGCCATTTCTAACCCATGTTTGCACATCTCTAAGCAATTTTGAATGGCATTTTTAGCATTTCTAACCCGTTTTTGCAAATCTCTAAGCACTTGAAAGCCATTTTTAGCACTTGTAACCCATGTTTGCACATCTCTAAGCAATTTTGAATGGCATTTTTGGCCGTTTCTAACACATTTTTGCACATCTCTAAGCAATTTTGAATGCATTTTTGGCCGTTTCTAACCCATTTTTGCAGATCTCTAAGCACTTTTAAGCCTTTTTTGGCCATTACTAACCATTGTTTGCAAATCCCTAAGCACTTTAAAGCCATTTTTGGAATTTCTAACCCATTTTTGCTCATCTCTAAGCACTTTAAAGCCATTTTTAGCATTTCTAACCCATGTTTGCACATCTCTAAGCACTTTTAAACCATTTTTTGCTATTTCTAACCCATGTTTGCACATCTCTAAGCAATTTTCAATGGCATTTTTGGCCGTTTCTAACACATTTTTGCACATCTCTAAGCAATTTTGAATGGCATTTTTAGCATTTCTAACCCGTTTTTGCGAATCTCTAAGCAATTTTGAATGCATTTTTGGCCGTTTCTAACCCATTTTTGCAGATCTCTAAGCACATTTAAGCCTTTTTTTGGCCATTTCTAAGCCATGTTTGCACATCTCTAAGCAATTTTGAATGGCATTTTTAGCATTTCTAACCCATTTTTGCAAATCTCTAAGCACTTTAAAGCCATTTTTAGCATTTCTAACCCGTTTTTGCAAATCTCTAAGCACTTGAAAGCCATTTTTAGCACTTGTAACCCATGTTTGCACATCTCTAAGCAATTTTGAATGGCATTTTTGGCCGTTTCCTAACCCATGTTTGCAAATCCCTAAGCACTTTAAAGCCATTTTTAGCATTTCTAACTCGTTTTTGCAAATCTCTAAGCACTTCAAAGCCATTTTGGCCATTTCTAACCCATTTTTGCAAATCCCTAAGCACTGTCAAGCCATTTTTGGCCATTTCTAACCCATTTTTGCAAATCTCTAAGCACTTGAAAGCCATTTTTAGCATTTCTAACCCATTTTTGCAAATCTTTAAGCACTTTAAAGCCATTTTTAGCATTTCTAACCCATGTTTGCACATCTCTAAGCACTTTTAAACCAATTTTTGCTATTTCTAACCCATGTTTGCACATCTCTAAGCAATTTTCAATGGCATTTTTGGCCGTTTCTAACCCATTTTTGCACATCTCTAAGCAATTTTGAATGCATTTTTGGCCGTTTCTAACCCATTTTTGCAGATCTCTAAGCACTTTTAAGCCTTTTTTGGCCATTACTAACCATTGTTTGCAAATCCCTAAGCACTTTAAAGCTATTTTTGGAATTTCTAACCCATTTTTGCACATCTCTAAGCACTTTAAAGCCATTTTTAGCATTTCTAACCCATGTTTGCACATCTCTAAGCACTTTTAAACCATTTTTTGCTATTTCTAACCCATGTTTGCACATCTCTAAGCAATTTTGAATGGCATTTTTAGCATTTCTAACCCGTTTTTGCGAATCTCTAAGCAATTTTGAATGCATTTTTGGCCGTTTCTAACCCATTTTTGCAGATCTCTAAGCACATTTAAGCCTTTTTTTGGCCATTTCTAAGCCATGTTTGCACATCTCTAAGCAATTTTGAATGGCATTTTTGGCCTTTTCTAACCCATTTTTGCAAATCCCTAAGCACTTTCAAGCCATTTTTAGCATTTCTAACCCGTTTTTGCAAATCTCTAAGCACTTGAAAGCCATTTTTAGCACTTGTAACCCATGTTTGCACATCTCTAAGCAATTTTGAATGGCATTTTTGGCCGTTTCTAACCCATGTTTGCAAATCCCTAAGCACTTTAAAGCCATTTTTAGCATTTCTAACTCGTTTTTGCAAATCTCTAAGCACTTCAAAGCCATTTTGGCCATTTCTAACCCATTTTTGCAAATCCCTAAGCACTGTCAAGCCATTTTTGGCCATTTCTAACCCATTTTTGCAAATCTCTAAGCACTTGAAAGCCATTTTTAGCATTTCTAACCCATTTTTGCAAATCTTTAAGCACTTTAAAGCCATTTTTAGCATTTCTAACCCATGTTTGCACATCTCTAAGCACTTTTAAACCAATTTTTGCTATTTCTAACCCATGTTTGCACATCTCTAAGCAATTTTGAATGCATTTTTGGCCGTTTCTAACCCATTTTTGCAGATCTCTAAGCACATTTAAGCCTTTTTTTGGCCATTTCTAAGCCATGTTTGCACATCTCTAAGCAATTTTGAATGGCATTTTTAGCATTTCTAACCCATTTTTGCAAATCTCTAAGCACTTTAAAGCCATTTTTAGCATTTCTAACCCGTTTTTGCAAATCTCTAAGCACTTGAAAGCCATTTTTAGCACTTGTAACCCATGTTTGCACATCTCTAAGCAATTTTGAATGGCATTTTTGGCCGTTTCTAACCCATGTTTGCAAATCCCTAAGCACTTTAAAGCCATTTTTAGCATTTCTAACTCGTTTTTGCAAATCTCTAAGCACTTCAAAGCCATTTTGGCCATTTCTAACCCATTTTTGCAAATCCCTAAGCACTGTCAAGCCATTTTTGGCCATTTCTAACCCATTTTTGCAAATCTCTAAGCACTTGAAAGCCATTTTTAGCATTTCTAACCCATTTTTGCAAATCTTTAAGCACTTTAAAGCCATTTTTAGCATTTCTAACCCATGTTTGCACATCTCTAAGCACTTTTAAACCAATTTTTGCTATTTCTAACCCATGTTTGCACATCTCTAAGCAATTTTCAATGGCATTTTTGGCCGTTTCTAACCCATTTTTGCACATCTCTAAGCAATTTTGAATGCATTTTTGGCCGTTTCTAACCCATTTTTGCAGATCTCTAAGCACTTTTAAGCCTTTTTTGGCCATTACTAACCATTGTTTGCAAATCCCTAAGCACTTTAAAGCTATTTTTGGAATTTCTAACCCATTTTTGCACATCTCTAAGCACTTTAAAGCCATTTTTAGCATTTCTAACCCATGTTTGCACATCTCTAAGCACTTTTAAACCATTTTTTGCTATTTCTAACCCATGTTTGCACATCTCTAAGCAATTTTGAATGGCATTTTTAGCATTTCTAACCCGTTTTTGCGAATCTCTAAGCAATTTTGAATGCATTTTTGGCCGTTTCTAACCCATTTTTGCAGATCTCTAAGCACATTTAAGCCTTTTTTTGGCCATTTCTAAGCCATGTTTGCACATCTCTAAGCAATTTTGAATGGCATTTTTGGCCTTTTCTAACCCATTTTTGCAAATCCCTAAGCACTTTCAAGCCATTTTTAGCATTTCTAACCCGTTTTTGCAAATCTCTAAGCACTTGAAAGCCATTTTTAGCACTTGTAACCCATGTTTGCACATCTCTAAGCAATTTTGAATGGCATTTTTGGCCGTTTCTAACCCATGTTTGCAAATCCCTAAGCACTTTAAAGCCATTTTTAGCATTTCTAACTCGTTTTTGCAAATCTCTAAGCACTTCAAAGCCATTTTGGCCATTTCTAACCCATTTTTGCAAATCCCTAAGCACTGTCAAGCCATTTTTGGCCATTTCTAACCCATTTTTGCAAATCTCTAAGCACTTGAAAGCCATTTTTAGCATTTCTAACCCATTTTTGCAAATCTTTAAGCACTTTAAAGCCATTTTTAGCATTTCTAACCCATGTTTGCACATCTCTAAGCACTTTTAAACCAATTTTTGCTATTTCTAACCCATGTTTGCACATCTCTAAGCAATTTTGAATGCATTTTTGGCCGTTTCTAACCCATTTTTGCACATCTCTAAGCAATTTTGAATGCATTTTTGGCCGTTTCTAACCCATTTTTGCAGATCTCTAAGCACTTTTAAGCCTTTTTTGGCCATTACTAACCATTGTTTGCAAATCCCTAAGCACTTTAAAGCCATTTTTGAATTTCTAACCCATTTTTGCACATATCTAAGCACTTTAAAGCCATTTTTAGCATTTCTAACCCATGTTTGCACATCTCTAAGCACTTTTAAACCATTTTTTGCTATTTCTAACCCATGTTTGCACATCTCTAAGCAATTTTCAATGGCATTTTTGGCCGTTTCTAACACATTTTTGCACATCTCTAAGCAATTTTGAATGGCATTTTTTAGCATTTCTAACCCATTTTTGCACATCTCTAAGCACTTTTAAACCATTTTTGGCCGTTTCTAACACATTTTTGCACATCTCTAAGCAATTTTGAATGGCATTTTTAGCATTTCTAACCCGTTTTTGCGAATCTCTAAGCAATTTTGAATGCATTTTTGGCCGTTTCTAACCATTTTTGCAGATCTCTAAGCACTTTTAAGCCTTTTTTTGGCCATTTCTAAGCCATGTTTGCACATCTCTAAGCAATTTTGAATGGCATTTTTAGCATTTCTAACCCATTTTTGCAAATCTCTAAGCACTTTAAAGCCATTTTTAGCATTTCTAACCCGTTTTTGCAAATCTCTAAGCACTTGAAAGCCATTTTTAGCACTTGTAACCCATGTTTGCACATCTCTAAGCAATTTTGAATGGCATTTTTGGCCGTTTCTAACCCATGTTTGCAAATCCCTAAGCACTTTAAAGCCATTTTTAGCATTTCTAACTCGTTTTTGCAAATCTCTAAGCACTTCAAAGCCATTTTGGCCATTTCTAACCCATTTTTGCAAATCCCTAAGCACTGTCAAGCCATTTTGGCCATTTCTAACCCATTTTTGCAAATCTCTAAGCACTTGAAAGCCATTTTTAGCATTTCTAACCCATTTTTGCAAATCTCTAAGCACTTTAAAGCCATTTTTAGCATTTCTAACCCATGTTTGCACATCTCTAAGCACTTTTAAACCAATTTTTGCTATTTCTAACCCATGTTTGCACATCTCTAAGCAATTTTGAATGCATTTTTGGCCGTTTCTAACCCATTTTTGCAGATCTCTAACCACTTTTAAGCCTTTTTTGGCCTTTTCTATCCAGTTTGCACATCTCTAACCATTTTGAAGCCATTTTTGGCTATTTCTAGCCCATTTTTGCAAATCCCTAAGCACTGTCAAGCCATTTTTGGCCATTTCTAACCCATTTTTGCAAATCTCTAAGCACTTGAAAGCCATTTTTAGCATTTCTAACCCATTTTTGCAAATCTCTAAGCACTTTAAAGCCATTTTTGGAATTTCTAACCCATTTTTGCACATCTCTAAGCACTTTAAAGCCATTTTTAGCATTTCTAACCCATGTTTGCACATCTCTAAGCACTTTTAAACCATTTTTTGCTATTTCTAACCCATGTTTGCACATCTCTAAGCAATTTTCAATGGCATTTTTGGCCGTTTCTAACACATTTTTGCACATCTCTAAGCAATTTTGAATGGCATTTTTAGCATTTCTAACCCATTTTTGCACATCTCTAAGCACTTTTAAACCATTTTTGGCCATTTCTAACCCATGTTTGCACATCTCTAAGCAATTTTGAATGGCATTTTTAGCATTTCTAACCCGTTTTTGCAAATCTCTAAGCACTTGAAAGCCATTTTTAGCACTTGCAACCCATGTTTGCACATCTCTAAGCAATTTTGAATGGCATTTTTGGCCGTTTCTAACACATTTTTGCACATCTCTAAGCAATTTTGAATGCATTTTTGGCCGTTTCTAACCCATTTTTGCAGATCTCTAAGCACTTTTAAGCTTTTTTGGCCATTACTAACCATTGTTTGCAAATCCCTAAGCACTTTAAAGCCATTTTTGGAATTTCTAACCCATTTTTGCACATCTCTAAGCACTTTAAAGCCATTTTTAGCATTTCTAACCCATGTTTGCACATCTCTAAGCACTTTTAAACCATTTTTTGCTATTTCTAACCCATGTTTGCACATCTCTAAGCAATTTTCAATGGCATTTTTGGCCGTTTCTAACACATTTTTGCACATCTCTAAGCAATTTTGAATGGCATTTTTAGCATTTCTAACCCGTTTTTGCGAATCTCTAAGCAATTTTGAATGCATTTTTGGCCGTTTCTAACCCATTTTTGCAGATCTCTAAGCACTTTTAAGCCTTTTTTTGGCCATTTCTAAGCCATGTTTGCACATCTCTAAGCAATTTTGAATGGCATTTTTAGCATTTCTAACCCATTTTTGCAAATCTCTAAGCACTTTAAAGCCATTTTTAGCATTTCTAACCCGTTTTTGCAAATCTCTAAGCACTTGAAAGCCATTTTTAGCACTTGTAACCCATGTTTGCACATCTCTAAGCAATTTTGAATGGCATTTTTGGCCGTTTCTAACCCATGTTTGCAAATCCCTAAGCACTTTAAAGCCATTTTTAGCATTTCTAACTCGTTTTTGCAAATCTCTAAGCACTTCAAAGCCATTTTGGCCATTTCTAACCCATTTTTGCAAATCCCTAAGCACTGTCAAGCCATTTTTAGCATTTCTAACCCATTTTTGCACATCTCTAAGCACTTTAAAGCCATTTTTAGCATTTCTAACCCATGTTTGCACATCTCTAAGCACTTTTAAACCATTTTTTGCTATTTCTAACCCATGTTTGCACATCTCTAAGCAATTTTCAATGGCATTTTTGGCCGTTTCTAACACATTTTTGCACATCTCTAAGCAATTTTGAATGGCATTTTTAGCATTTCTAACCCATTTTTGCACATCTCTAAGCACTTTTAAACCATTTTTGGCCATTTCTAACCCATGTTTGCACATCTCTAAGCAATTTTGAATGGCATTTTTAGCATTTCTAACCCGTTTTTGCAAATCTCTAAGCACTTGAAAGCCATTTTTAGCACTTGTAACCCATGTTTGCACATCTCTAAGCAATTTTCAATGGCATTTTTGGCCGTTTCTAACACATTTTTGCACATCTCTAAGCAATTTTGAATGCATTTTTGGCCATTTCTAACCCATTTTTGCAGATCTCTAAGCACTTTTAAGCCTTTTTTGGCCATTACTAACCATTGTTTGCAAATCCCTAAGCACTTTAAAGCCATTTTTGGAATTTCTAACCCATTTTTGTTCATCTCTAAGCACTTTAAAGCCATTTTTAGCATTTCTAACCCATGTTTGCACATCTCTAAGCACTTTTAAACCATTTTTTGCTATTTCTAACCCATGTTTGCACATCTCTAAGCAATTTTCAATGGCATTTTTGGCCGTTTCTAACACATTTTTGCACATCTCTAAGCAATTTTGAATGGCATTTTTAGCATTTCTAACCCGTTTTTGCGAATCTCTAAGCAATTTTGAATGCATTTTTGGCCGTTTCTAACCCATTTTTGCAGATCTCTAAGCACTTTTAAGCCTTTTTTTGGCCATTTCTAAGCCATGTTTGCACATCTCTAAGCAATTTTGAATGGCATTTTTAGCATTTCTAACCCATTTTTGCAAATCTCTAAGCACTTTAAAGCCATTTTTAGCATTTCTAACCCGTTTTTGCAAATCTCTAAGCACTTGAAAGCCATTTTTAGCACTTGTAACCCATGTTTGCACATCTCTAAGCAATTTTGAATGGCATTTTTGGCCGTTTCTAACCCATGTTTGCAAATCCCTAAGCACTTTAAAGCCATTTTTAGCATTTCTAACTCGTTTTTGCAAATCTCTAAGCACTTCAAAGCCATTTTGGCCATTTCTAACCCATTTTTGCAAATCCCTAAGCACTGTCAAGCCATTTTTGGCCATTTCTAACCCATTTTTGCAAATCTCTAAGCACTTGAAAGCCATTTTTAGCATTTCTAACCCATTTTTGCAAATCTCTAAGCACTTTAAAGCCATTTTTAGCATTTCTAACCCATGTTTGCACATCTCTAAGCACTTTTAAACCAATTTTTGCTATTTCTAACCCATGTTTGCACATCTCTAAGCAATTTTGAATGCATTTTTGGCCGTTTCTAACCCATTTTTGCAGATCTCTAAGCACTTTTAAGCCTTTTTTGGCCTTTTCTATCCAGTTTGCACATCTCTAACCATTTTGAAGCCATTTTTGGCTATTTCTAACCCATTTTTGCAAATCCCTAAGCACTTTCAAGCCATTTTTGGCATTTTCTAACCCATTTTTGCACATCTCTAAGCAATTTTGATTGGCATTTTTTTGGCCATTTCTAACCCATTTTTGCAAATCCCTAAGCACTTTCAAGCCATTTTTGGAATTTCTAACCCATTTTTGCACATCTCTAAGCAATTTTGAATGCATTTTTGGCCGTTTCTAACCCATTTTTGCAGATCTCTAAGCACTTTTAAGCCTTTTTTGGCCATTACTAACCATTGTTTGCAAATCCCTAAGCACTTTAAAGCCATTTTTGGAATTTCTAACCCATTTTTGCACATCTCTAAGCACTTTAAAGCCATTTTTAGCATTTCTAACCCATGTTTGCACATCTCTAAGCACTTTTAAACCATTTTTTGCTATTTCTAACCCATGTTTGCACATCTCTAAGCAATTTTCAATGGCATTTTTGGCCGTTTCTAACACATTTTTGCACATCTCTAAGCAATTTTGAATGGCATTTTTAGCATTTCTAACCCATTTTTGCACATCTCTAAGCACTTTTAAACCATTTTTGGCCATTTCTAACCCATGTTTGCACATCTCTAAGCAATTTTGAATGGCATTTTTAGCATTTCTAACCCGTTTTTGCAAATCTCTAAGCACTTGAAAGCCATTTTTAGCACTTGTAACCCATGTTTGCACATCTCTAAGCAATTTTCAATGGCATTTTTGGCCGTTTCTAACACATTTTTGCACATCTCTAAGCAATTTTGAATGCATTTTTGGCCGTTTCTAACCCATTTTTGCAGATCTCTAAGCACTTTTAAGCCTTTTTTGGCCATTACTAACCATTGTTTGCAAATCCCTAAGCACTTTAAAGCCATTTTTGGAATTTCTAACCCATTTTTGTTCATCTCTAAGCACTTTAAAGCCATTTTTAGCATTTCTAACCCATGTTTGCACATCTCTAAGCACTTTTAAACCATTTTTTGCTATTTCTAACCCATGTTTGCACATCTCTAAGCAATTTTCAATGGCATTTTTGGCCGTTTCTAACACATTTTTGCACATCTCTAAGCAATTTTGAATGGCATTTTTAGCATTTCTAACCCGTTTTTGCGAATCTCTAAGCAATTTTGAATGCATTTTTGGCCGTTTCTAACCCATTTTTGCAGATCTCTAAGCACTTTTAAGCCTTTTTTTGGCCATTTCTAAGCCATGTTTGCACATCTCTAAGCAATTTTGAATGGCATTTTTAGCATTTCTAACCCATTTTTGCAAATCTCTAAGCACTTTAAAGCCATTTTTAGCATTTCTAACCCGTTTTTGCAAATCTCTAAGCACTTGAAAGCCATTTTTAGCACTTGTAACCCATGTTTGCACATCTCTAAGCAATTTTGAATGGCATTTTTGGCCGTTTCTAACCCATGTTTGCAAATCCCTAAGCACTTTAAAGCCATTTTTAGCATTTCTAACTCGTTTTTGCAAATCTCTAAGCACTTCAAAGCCATTTTGGCCATTTCTAACCCATTTTTGCAAATCCCTAAGCACTGTCAAGCCATTTTTGGCCATTTCTAACCCATTTTTGCAAATCTCTAAGCACTTGAAAGCCATTTTTAGCATTTCTAACCCATTTTTGCAAATCTCTAAGCACTTTAAAGCCATTTTTAGCATTTCTAACCCATGTTTGCACATCTCTAAGCACTTTTAAACCAATTTTTGCTATTTCTAACCCATGTTTGCACATCTCTAAGCAATTTTGAATGCATTTTTGGCCGTTTCTAACCCATTTTTGCAGATCTCTAACCACTTTTAAGCCTTTTTGGCCTTTTCTATCCAGTTTGCACATCTCTAACCATTTTGAAGCCATTTTTGGCTATTTCTAACCCATTTTTGCAAATCCCTAAGCACTTTCAAGCCATTTTTGGCATTTTCTAACCCATTTTTGCACATCTCTAAGCAATTTTGATTGGCATTTTTTTGGCCATTTCTAACCCATTTTTGCAAATCCCTAAGCACTTTCAAGCCATTTTTGGAATTTCTAACCCATTTTTGCACATCTCTAAGCAATTTTGAATGCATTTTTGGCCGTTTCTAACCCATTTTTGCAGATCTCTAAGCACTTTTAAGCCTTTTTTGGCCATTACTAACCATTGTTTGCAAATCCCTAAGCACTTTAAAGCCATTTTTGGAATTTCTAACCCATTTTTGCACATCTCTAAGCACTTTAAAGCCATTTTTAGCATTTCTAACCCATGTTTGCACATCTCTAAGCACTTTTAAACCATTTTTTGCTATTTCTAACCCATGTTTGCACATCTCTAAGCAATTTTCAATGGCATTTTTGGCCGTTTCTAACACATTTTTGCACATCTCTAAGCAATTTTGAATGGCATTTTTAGCATTTCTAACCCATTTTTGCACATCTCTAAGCACTTTTAAACCATTTTTGGCCATTTCTAACCCATGTTTGCACATCTCTAAGCAATTTTGAATGGCATTTTTAGCATTTCTAACCCGTTTTTGCAAATCTCTAAGCACTTGAAAGCCATTTTTAGCACTTGTAACCCATGTTTGCACATCTCTAAGCAATTTTCAATGGCATTTTTGGCCGTTTCTAACACATTTTTGCACATCTCTAAGCAATTTTGAATGCATTTTTGGCCGTTTCTAACCCATTTTTGCAGATCTCTAAGCACTTTTAAGCCTTTTTTGGCCATTACTAACCATTGTTTGCAAATCCCTAAGCACTTTAAAGCCATTTTTGGAATTTCTAACCCATTTTTGTTCATCTCTAAGCACTTTAAAGCCATTTTTAGCATTTCTAACCCATGTTTGCACATCTCTAAGCACTTTTAAACCATTTTTTGCTATTTCTAACCCATGTTTGCACATCTCTAAGCAATTTTCAATGGCATTTTTGGCCGTTTCTAACACATTTTTGCACATCTCTAAGCAATTTTGAATGGCATTTTTAGCATTTCTAACCCGTTTTTGCGAATCTCTAAGCAATTTTGAATGCATTTTTGGCCGTTTCTAACCCATTTTTGCAGATCTCTAAGCACTTTTAAGCCTTTTTTTGGCCATTTCTAAGCCATGTTTGCACATCTCTAAGCAATTTTGAATGGCATTTTTAGCATTTCTAACCCATTTTTGCAAATCTCTAAGCACTTTAAAGCCATTTTAGCATTTCTAACCCGTTTTTTGCAAATCTCTAAGCACTTGAAAGCCATTTTTAGCACTTGTAACCCATGTTTGCACATCTCTAAGCAATTTTGAATGGCATTTTTGGCCGTTTCTAACCCATGTTTGCAAATCCCTAAGCACTTTAAAGCCATTTTTAGCATTTCTAACTCGTTTTTGCAAATCTCTAAGCACTTCAAAGCCATTTTGGCCATTTCTAACCCATTTTTGCAAATCCCTAAGCACTGTCAAGCCATTTTTGGCCATTTCTAACCCATTTTGCAAATCTCTAAGCACTTGAAAGCCATTTTTAGCATTTCTAACCCATTTTTGCAAATCTCTAAGCACTTTAAAGCCATTTTTAGCATTTCTAACCCATGTTTGCACATCTCTAAGCACTTTTAAACCAATTTTTGCTATTTCTAACCCATGTTTGCACATCTCTAAGCAATTTTGAATGCATTTTTGGCCGTTTCTAACCCATTTTTGCAGATCTCTAACCACTTTTAAGCCTTTTTTGGCCTTTTCTATCCAGTTTGCACATCTCTAACCATTTTGAAGCCATTTTTGGCTATTTCTAGCCCATTTTTGCAAATCCCTAAGCACTGTCAAGCCATTTTTGGCCATTTCTAACTCGTTTTTGCAAATCTCTAAGCACTTCAAAGCCATTTTGGCCATTTCTAACCCATTTTTGCAAATCTCTAAGCACTTTAAAGCCATTTTTGGAATTTCTAACCCATTTTTGCACATCTCTAAGCACTTTAAAGCCATTTTTAGCATTTCTAACCCATGTTTGCACATCTCTAAGCACTTTTAAACCATTTTTTGCTATTTCTAACCCATGTTTGCACATCTCTAAGCAATTTTCAATGGCATTTTTGGCCGTTTCTAACACATTTTTGCACATCTCTAAGCAATTTTGAATGGCATTTTTAGCATTTCTAACCCATTTTTGCACATCTCTAAGCACTTTTAAACCATTTTTGGCCATTTCTAACCCATGTTTGCACATCTCTAAGCAATTTTGAATGGCATTTTTAGCATTTCTAACCCGTTTTTGCAAATCTCTAAGCACTTGAAAGCCATTTTTAGCACTTGCAACCCATGTTTGCACATCTCTAAGCAATTTTGAATGGCATTTTTGGCCGTTTCTAACACATTTTTGCACATCTCTAAGCAATTTTGAATGCATTTTTGGCCGTTTCTAACCCATTTTTGCAGATCTCTAAGCACTTTTAAGCTTTTTTGGCCATTACTAACCATTGTTTGCAAATCCCTAAGCACTTTAAAGCCATTTTTGGAATTTCTAACCCATTTTTGCACATCTCTAAGCACTTTAAAGCCATTTTTAGCATTTCTAACCCATGTTTGCACATATCTAAGCACTTTTAAACCATTTTTTGCTATTTCTAACCCATGTTTGCACATCTCTAAGCAATTTTCAATGGCATTTTTGGCCGTTTCTAACACATTTTTGCACATCTCTAAGCAATTTTGAATGGCATTTTTAGCATTTCTAACCCGTTTTTGCGAATCTCTAAGCAATTTTGAATGCATTTTTGGCCGTTTCTAACCCATTTTTGCAGATCTCTAAGCACTTTTAAGCCTTTTTTTGGCCATTTCTAAGCCATGTTTGCACATCTCTAAGCAATTTTGAATGGCATTTTTAGCATTTCTAACCCATTTTTGCAAATCTCTAAGCACTTTAAAGCCATTTTTAGCATTTCTAACCCGTTTTTGCAAATCTCTAAGCACTTGAAAGCCATTTTTAGCACTTGTAACCCATGTTTGCACATCTCTAAGCAATTTTGAATGGCATTTTTGGCCGTTTCTAACCCATGTTTGCAAATCCCTAAGCACTTTAAAGCCATTTTTAGCATTTCTAACTCGTTTTTTGCAAATCTCTAAGCACTTCAAAGCCATTTTGGCCATTTCTAACCCATTTTTGCAAATCCCTAAGCACTTTAAAGCCATTTTTGGCCATTTCTAACCCATTTTTGCACATCTCTAAGCACTTTAAAGCCATTTTTAGCATTTCTAACCCATGTTTGCACATCTCTAAGCACTTTTAAACCATTTTTTGCTATTTCTAACCCATGTTTGCACATCTCTAAGCAATTTTCAATGGCATTTTTGGCCGTTTCTAACACATTTTTGCACATCTCTAAGCAATTTTGAATGGCATTTTTAGCATTTCTAACCCATTTTTGCACATCTCTAAGCACTTTTAAACCATTTTTGGCCATTTCTAACCCATGTTTGCACATCTCTAAGCAATTTTGAATGGCATTTTTAGCATTTCTAACCCGTTTTTGCAAATCTCTAAGCACTTGAAAGCCATTTTTAGCACTTGTAACCCATGTTTGCACATCTCTAAGCAATTTTCAATGGCATTTTTGGCCGTTTCTAACACATTTTTGCACATCTCTAAGCAATTTTGAATGCATTTTTGGCCATTTCTAGCCCATTTTGCAGATCTCTAAGCACTTTTAAGCCTTTTTTGGCCATTACTAACCATTGTTTGCAAATCCCTAAGCACTTTAAAGCCATTTTGGAATTTCTAACCCATTTTTGTTCATCTCTAAGCACTTTAAAGCCATTTTTAGCATTTCTAACCCATGTTTGCACATCTCTAAGCACTTTTAAACCATTTTTTGCTATTTCTAACCCATGTTTGCACATCTCTAAGCAATTTTCAATGGCATTTTTGGCCGTTTCTAACACATTTTTGCACATCTCTAAGCAATTTTGAATGGCATTTTTAGCATTTCTAACCCGTTTTTGCGAATCTCTAAGCAATTTTGAATGCATTTTTGGCCGTTTCTAACCCATTTTTGCAGATCTCTAAGCACTTTTAAGCCTTTTTTTGGCCATTTCTAAGCCATGTTTGCACATCTCTAAGCAATTTTGAATGGCATTTTTAGCATTTCTAACCCATTTTTGCAAATCTCTAAGCACTTTAAAGCCATTTTTAGCATTTCTAACCCGTTTTTGCAAATCTCTAAGCACTTGAAAGCCATTTTTAGCACTTGTAACCCATGTTTGCACATCTCTAAGCAATTTTGAATGGCATTTTTGGCCGTTTCTAACCCATGTTTGCAAATCCCTAAGCACTTTAAAGCCATTTTTAGCATTTCTAACTCGTTTTTGCAAATCTCTAAGCACTTCAAAGCCATTTTGGCCATTTCTAACCCATTTTTGCAAATCCCTAAGCACTGTCAAGCCATTTTTGGCCATTTCTAACCCATTTTTGCAAATCTCTAAGCACTTGAAAGCCATTTTTAGCATTTCTAACCCATTTTTGCAAATCTCTAAGCACTTTAAAGCCATTTTTAGCATTTCTAACCCATGTTTGCACATCTCTAAGCACTTTTAAACCAATTTTTGCTATTTCTAACCCATGTTTGCACATCTCTAAGCAATTTTGAATGCATTTTTGGCCGTTTCTAACCCATTTTTGCAGATCTCTAAGCACTTTTAAGCCTTTTTTGGCCTTTTCTATCCAGTTTGCACATCTCTAACCATTTTGAAGCCATTTTTGGCTATTTCTAACCCATTTTTGCAAATCCCTAAGCACTTTCAAGCCATTTTTGGCATTTTCTAACCCATTTTTGCACATCTCTAAGCAATTTTGATTGGCATTTTTTTGGCCATTTCTAACCCATTTTTGCAAATCCCTAAGCACTTTCAAGCCATTTTTGGCCATTTCTAACCCATTTTTTGCACATCTCTAAGCAATTTTGAATGCATTTTTGGCCGTTTCTAACCCATTTTTGCAGATCTCTAAGCACTTTTAAGCCTTTTTTGGCCATTACTAACCATTGTTTGCAAATCCCTAAGCACTTTAAAGCCATTTTTGGAATTTCTAACCCATTTTTGCACATCTCTAAGCACTTTAAAGCCATTTTTAGCATTTCTAACCCATGTTTGCACATCTCTAAGCACTTTTAAACCATTTTTTGCTATTTCTAACCCATGTTTGCACATCTCTAAGCAATTTTCAATGGCATTTTTGGCCGTTTCTAACACATTTTTGCACATCTCTAAGCAATTTTGAATGGCATTTTTAGCATTTCTAACCCATTTTTGCACATCTCTAAGCACTTTTAAACCATTTTTGGCCATTTCTAACCCATGTTTGCACATCTCTAAGCAATTTTGAATGGCATTTTTAGCATTTCTAACCCGTTTTTGCAAATCTCTAAGCACTTGAAAGCCATTTTTAGCACTTGTAACCCATGTTTGCACATCTCTAAGCAATTTTCAATGGCATTTTTGGCCGTTTCTAACACATTTTTGCACATCTCTAAGCAATTTTGAATGCATTTTTGGCCGTTTCTAACCCATTTTTGCAGATCTCTAAGCACTTTTAAGCCTTTTTTGGCCATTACTAACCATTGTTTGCAAATCCCTAAGCACTTTAAAGCCATTTTTGGAATTTCTAACCCATTTTTGTTCATCTCTAAGCACTTTAAAGCCATTTTTAGCATTTCTAACCCATGTTTGCACATCTCTAAGCACTTTTAAACCATTTTTTGCTATTTCTAACCCATGTTTGCACATCTCTAAGCAATTTTCAATGGCATTTTTGGCCGTTTCTAACACATTTTTGCACATCTCTAAGCAATTTTGAATGGCATTTTTAGCATTTCTAACCCGTTTTTGCGAATCTCTAAGCAATTTTGAATGCATTTTTGGCCGTTTCTAACCCATTTTTGCAGATCTCTAAGCACTTTTAAGCCTTTTTTTGGCCATTTCTAAGCCATGTTTGCACATCTCTAAGCAATTTTGAATGGCATTTTTAGCATTTCTAACCCATTTTTGCAAATCTCTAAGCACTTTAAAGCCATTTTTAGCATTTCTAACCCGTTTTTGCAAATCTCTAAGCACTTGAAAGCCATTTTTAGCACTTGTAACCCATGTTTGCACATCTCTAAGCAATTTTGAATGGCATTTTTGGCCGTTTCTAACCCATGTTTGCAAATCCCTAAGCACTTTAAAGCCATTTTTAGCATTTCTAACTCGTTTTTGCAAATCTCTAAGCACTTCAAAGCCATTTTGGCCATTTCTAACCCATTTTTGCAAATCCCTAAGCACTGTCAAGCCATTTTTGGCCATTTCTAACCCATTTTTGCACATCTCTAAGCACTTTAAAGCCATTTTTAGCATTTCTAACCCATGTTTGCACATCTCTAAGCACTTTTAAACCATTTTTTGCTATTTCTAACCCATGTTTGCACATCTCTAAGCAATTTTCAATGGCATTTTTGGCCGTTTCTAACACATTTTTGCACATCTCTAAGCAATTTTGAATGGCATTTTTAGCATTTCTAACCCATTTTTGCACATCTCTAAGCACTTTTAAACCATTTTTGGCCATTTCTAACCCATGTTTGCACATCTCTAAGCAATTTTGAATGGCATTTTTAGCATTTCTAACCCGTTTTTGCAAATCTCTAAGCACTTGAAAGCCATTTTTAGCACTTGTAACCCATGTTTGCACATCTCTAAGCAATTTTCAATGGCATTTTTGGCCGTTTCTAACACATTTTTGCACATCTCTAAGCAATTTTGAATGCATTTTTGGCCGTTTCTAACCCATTTTTGCAGATCTCTAAGCACTTTTAAGCCTTTTTTGGCCATTACTAACCATTGTTTGCAAATCCCTAAGCACTTTAAAGCCATTTTTGGAATTTCTAACCATTTTTGTTCATCTCTAAGCACTTTAAAGCCATTTTTAGCATTTCTAACCCATGTTTGCACATCTCTAAGCACTTTTAAACCATTTTTTGCTATTTCTAACCCATGTTTGCACATCTCTAAGCAATTTTCAATGGCATTTTTGGCCGTTTCTAACACATTTTTGCACATCTCTAAGCAATTTTGAATGGCATTTTTAGCATTTCTAACCCGTTTTTGCGAATCTCTAAGCAATTTTGAATGCATTTTTGGCCGTTTCTAACCCATTTTTGCAGATCTCTAAGCACTTTTAAGCCTTTTTTTGGCCATTTCTAAGCCATGTTTGCACATCTCTAAGCAATTTTGAATGGCATTTTAGCATTTCTAACCCATTTTTGCAAATCTCTAAGCACTTTAAAGCCATTTTTAGCATTTCTAACCCGTTTTTGCAAATCTCTAAGCACTTGAAAGCCATTTTTAGCACTTGTAACCCATGTTTGCACATCTCTAAGCAATTTTGAATGGCATTTTTGGCCGTTTCTAACCCATGTTTGCAAATCCCTAAGCACTTTAAAGCCATTTTTAGCATTTCTAACTCGTTTTTGCAAATCTCTAAGCACTTCAAAGCCATTTTGGCCATTTCTAACCCATTTTTGCAAATCCCTAAGCACTGTCAAGCCATTTTTGGCCATTTCTAACCCATTTTTGCACATCTCTAAGCACTTTAAAGCCATTTTTAGCATTTCTAACCCATGTTTGCACATCTCTAAGCACTTTTAAACCATTTTTTGCTATTTCTAACCCATGTTTGCACATCTCTAAGCAATTTTCAATGGCATTTTTGGCCGTTTCTAACACATTTTTGCACATCTCTAAGCAATTTTGAATGGCATTTTTAGCATTTCTAACCCATTTTTGCACATCTCTAAGCACTTTTAAACCATTTTTGGCCATTTCTAACCCATGTTTGCACATCTCTAAGCAATTTTGAATGGCATTTTTAGCATTTCTAACCCGTTTTTGCAAATCTCTAAGCACTTGAAAGCCATTTTTAGCACTTGTAACCCATGTTTGCACATCTCTAAGCAATTTTCAATGGCATTTTTGGCCGTTTCTAACACATTTTTGCACATCTCTAAGCAATTTTGAATGCATTTTTGGCCGTTTCTAACCCATTTTTGCAGATCTCTAAGCACTTTTAAGCCTTTTTTGGCCATTACTAACCATTGTTTGCAAATCCCTAAGCACTTTAAAGCCATTTTTGGAATTTCTAACCCATTTTTGTTCATCTCTAAGCACTTTAAAGCCATTTTTAGCATTTCTAACCCATGTTTGCACATCTCTAAGCACTTTTAAACCATTTTTTGCTATTTCTAACCCATGTTTGCACATCTCTAAGCAATTTTCAATGGCATTTTTGGCCGTTTCTAACACATTTTTGCACATCTCTAAGCAATTTTGAATGGCATTTTTAGCATTTCTAACCCGTTTTTTGCGAATCTCTAAGCAATTTTGAATGCATTTTTGGCCGTTTCTAACCCATTTTTGCAGATCTCTAAGCACTTTTAAGCCTTTTTTTGGCCATTTCTAAGCCATGTTTGCACATCTCTAAGCAATTTTGAATGGCATTTTTAGCATTTCTAACCCATTTTTGCAAATCTCTAAGCACTTTAAAGCCATTTTTAGCATTTCTAACCCGTTTTTGCAAATCTCTAAGCACTTGAAAGCCATTTTTAGCACTTGTAACCCATGTTTGCACATCTCTAAGCAATTTTGAATGGCATTTTTGACCGTTTCTAACCCATGTTTGCAAATCCCTAAGCACTTTCAAGCCATTTTTAGCATTTCTAACTCGTTTTTGCAAATCTCTAAGCACTTCAAAGCCATTTTGGCCATTTCTAACCCATTTTTGCAAATCCCTAAGCACTGTCAAGCCATTTTTGGCCATTTCTAACCCATTTTTGCAAATCTCTAAGCACTTGAAAGCCATTTTTAGCATTTCTAACCCATTTTTGCAAATCTCTAAGCACTTTAAAGCATTTTTTAGCATTTCTAACCCATGTTTGCACATCTCTAAGCACTTTTAAACCAATTTTTGCTATTTCTAACCCATGTTTGCACATCTCTAAGCAATTTTGAATGCATTTTTGGCCGTTTCTAACCCATTTTTGCAGATCTCTAAGCACTTTTAAGCCTTTTTTGCCTTTTCTATCCAGTTTGCACATCTCTAACCATTTTGAAGCCATTTTTGGCTATTTCTAACCCATTTTTGCAAATCCCTAAGCACTTTCAAGCCATTTTTGGCATTTTCTAACCCATTTTTGCACATCTCTAAGCAATTTTGATTGGCATTTTTTTGGCCATTTCTAACCCATTTTTGCAAATCCCTAAGCACTTTCAAGCCATTTTTGGCCATTTCTAACCCATTTTTGCACATATCTAAGCAATTTTGAATGCATTTTTGGCCGTTTCTAACCCATTTTTGCAGATCTCTAAGCACTTTTAAGCCTTTTTTGGCCATTACTAACCATTGTTTGCAAATCCCTAAGCACTTTAAAGCCATTTTTGGAATTTCTAACCCATTTTTGCACATCTCTAAGCACTTTAAAGCCATTTTTAGCATTTCTAACCCATGTTTGCACATCTCTAAGCACTTTTAAACCATTTTTTGCTATTTCTATCTCATGTTTGCACATCTCTAAGCAATTTTCAATGGCATTTTTGGCCGTTTCTAACACATTTTTGCACATCTCTAATCAATTTTGAATGGCATTTTTAGCATTTCTAACCCATTTTTGCACATCTCTAAGCACTTTTAAACCATTTTTGGCCGTTTCTAACACATTTTTGCACATCTCTAAGCAATTTTGATGGCATTTTTAGCATTTCTAACCCGTTTTTGCGAATCTCTAAGCAATTTTGAATGCATTTTTGGCCGTTTCTAACCCATTTTTGCAGATCTCTAAGCACTTTTAAGCCTTTTTTTGGCCATTTCTAAGCCATGTTTGCACATCTCTAAGCAATTTTGAATGGCATTTTTAGCATTTCTAACCCATTTTTGCAAATCTCTAAGCACTTTAAAGCCATTTTTAGCATTTCTAACCCGTTTTTGCAAATCTCTAAGCACTTGAAAGCCATTTTTAGCACTTGTAACCCATGTTTGCACATCTCTAAGCAATTTTGAGTGGCATTTTTGGCCGTTTCTAACCCATGTTTGCAAATCCCTAAGCACTTTAAAGCCATTTTTAGCATTTCTAACTCGTTTTTGCAAATCTCTAAGCACTTCAAAGCCATTTTGGCCATTTCTAACCCATTTTTGCAAATCCCTAAGCACTGTCAAGCCATTTTTGGCCATTTCTAACCCATTTTTGCAAATCTCTAAGCACTTGAAAGCCATTTTTAGCATTTCTAACCCATTTTTGCAAATCTCTAAGCACTTTAAAGCCATTTTTAGCATTTCTAACCCATGTTTGCACATCTCTAAGCACTTTTAAACCAATTTTTGCTATTTCTAACCCATGTTTGCACATCTCTAAGCAATTTTGAATGCATTTTTGGCCGTTTCTAACCCATTTTTGCAGATCTCTAAGCACTTTTAAGCCTTTTTTGGCCTTTTCTATCCAGTTTGCACATCTCTAACCATTTTGAAGCCATTTTTGGCTATTTCTAACCCATTTTTGCAAATCCCTAAGCACTGTCAAGCCATTTTTGGCCATTTCTAACCCATTTTTGCAAATCTCTAAGCACTTGAAAGCCATTTTTAGCATTTCTAACCCATTTTTGCAAATCTCTAAGCACTTTAAAGCCATTTTGGAATTTCTAACCCATTTTTGCACATCTCTAAGCACTTGAAAGCCATTTTTAGCACTTGTAACCCATGTTTGCACATCTCTAAGCACTTTTAAACCATTTTTTGCTATTTCTAACCCATGTTTGCACATCTCTAAGCAATTTTCAATGGCATTTTTGGCCGTTTCTAACACATTTTTGCACATCTCTAAGCAATTTTGAATGGCATTTTTAGCATTTCTAACCCATTTTTGCACATCTCTAAGCACTTTTAAACCATTTTTGGCCATTTCTAACCCATGTTTGCACATCTCTAAGCAATTTTGAATGGCATTTTTAGCATTTCTAACCCGTTTTTGCAAATCTCTAAGCACTTGAAAGCCATTTTTAGCACTTGTAACCCATGTTTGCACATCTCTAAGCAATTTTCAATGGCATTTTTGGCCGCTTCTAACACATTTTTGCACATCTCTAAGCAATTTTGAATGCATTTTTGGCCGTTTCTAACCCATTTTTGCAGATCTCTAAGCACTTTTAAGCCTTTTTTGGCCATTACTAACCATTGTTTGCAAATCCCTAAGCACTTTAAAGCCATTTTTGGAATTTCTAACCCATTTTTGTTCATCTCTAAGCACTTTAAAGCCATTTTTAGCATTTCTAACCCATGTTTGCACATCTCTAAGCACTTTTAAACCATTTTTTGCTATTTCTAACCCATGTTTGCACATCTCTAAGCAATTTTCAATGGCATTTTTGGCCGTTTCTAACACATTTTTGCACATCTCTAAGCAATTTTGAATGGCATTTTTAGCATTTCTAACCCGTTTTTGCGAATCTCTAAGCAATTTTGAATGCATTTTTGGCCGTTTCTAACCCATTTTTGCAGATCTCTAAGCACTTTTAAGCCTTTTTTTGGCCATTTCTAAGCCATGTTTGCACATCTCTAAGCAATTTTGAATGGCATTTTTAGCATTTCTAACCCATTTTGCAAATCTCTAAGCACTTTAAAGCCATTTTTAGCATTTCTAACCCGTTTTTGCAAATCTCTAAGCACTTGAAAGCCATTTTTAGCACTTGTAACCCATGTTTGCACATCTCTAAGCAATTTTGAATGGCATTTTTGGCCGTTTCTAACCCATGTTTGCAAATCCCTAAGCACTTTAAAGCCATTTTTAGCATTTCTAACTCGTTTTTGCAAATCTCTAAGCACTTCAAAGCCATTTGGCCATTTCTAACCCATTTTTGCAAATCCCTAAGCACTGTCAAGCCATTTTTGGCCATTTCTAACCCATTTTTGCAAATCTCTAAGCACTTGAAAGCCATTTTTAGCATTTCTAACCCATTTTTGCAAATCTCTAAGCACTTTAAAGCCATTTTTAGCATTTCTAACCCATGTTTGCACATCTCTAAGCACTTTTAAACCAATTTTTGCTATTTCTAACCCATGTTTGCACATCTCTAAGCAATTTTGAATGCATTTTTGGCCGTTTCTAACCCATTTTTGCAGATCTCTAAGCACTTTTAAGCCTTTTTTGGCCTTTTCTATCCAGTTTGCACATCTCTAACCATTTTGAAGCCATTTTTGGCTATTTCTAACCCATTTTTGCAAATCCCTAAGCACTGTCAAGCCATTTTTGGCCATTTCTAACCCATTTTTGCAAATCTCTAAGCACTTGAAAGCCATTTTTAGCATTTCTAACCCATTTTTGCAAATCTCTAAGCACTTTAAAGCCATTTTTGGAATTTCTAACCCATTTTTGCACATCTCTAAGCACTTGAAAGCCATTTTTAGCACTTGTAACCCATGTTTGCACATCTCTAAGCACTTTTAAACCATTTTTTGCTATTTCTAACCCATGTTTGCACATCTCTAAGCAATTTTCAATGGCATTTTTGGCCGTTTCTAACACATTTTTGCACATCTCTAAGCAATTTGAATGGCATTTTTAGCATTTCTAACCCATTTTTGCACATCTCTAAGCACTTTTAAACCATTTTTGGCCATTTCTAACCCATGTTTGCACATCTCTAAGCAATTTTGAATGGCATTTTTAGCATTTCTAACCCGTTTTTGCAAATCTCTAAGCACTTGAAAGCCATTTTTAGCACTTGTAACCCATGTTTGCACATCTCTAAGCAATTTTCAATGGCATTTTTGGCCGTTTCTAACCCATATTTGCACATCTCTAAGCAATTTTGAATGCATTTTTGGCCGTTTCTAACCCATTTTTGCAGATCTCTAAGCACTTTTAAGCCTTTTTTGGCCATTACTAACCATTGTTTGCAAATCCCTAAGCACTTTAAAGCCATTTTTGGAATTTCTAACCCATTTTTGTTCATCTCTAAGCACTTTAAAGTCCATTTTTAGCATTTCTAACCCATGTTTGCACATCTCTAAGCACTTTTAAACCATTTTTTGCTATTCTAACCCATGTTTGCACATCTCTAAGCAATTTTCAATGGCATTTTTGGCCGTTTCTAACACATTTTTGCACATCTCTAAGCAATTTTGAATGGCATTTTTAGCATTTCTAACCCGTTTTTGCGAATCTCTAAGCAATTTTGAATGCATTTTTGGCCGTTTCTAACCCATTTTTGCAGATCTCTAAGCACTTTTAAGCCTTTTTTTGGCCATTTCTAAGCCATGTTTGCACATCTCTAAGCAATTTTGAATGGCATTTTTAGCATTTCTAACCCATTTTTGCAAATCTCTAAGCACTTTAAAGCCATTTTTAGCATTTCTAACCCGTTTTTGCAAATCTCTAAGCACTTGAAAGCCATTTTTAGCACTTGTAACCCATGTTTGCACATCTCTAAGCAATTTTGAATGGCATTTTTGGCCGTTTCTAACCCATGTTTGCAAATCCCTAAGCACTTTAAAGCCATTTTTAGCATTTCTAACTCGTTTTTGCAAATCTCTAAGCACTTCAAAGCCATTTTGGCCATTTCTAACCCATTTTTGCAAATCCCTAAGCACTGTCAAGCCATTTTTGGCCATTTCTAACCCATTTTTGCAAATCTCTAAGCACTTGAAAGCCATTTTTAGCATTTCTAACCCATTTTTGCAAATCTCTAAGCACTTTAAAGCCATTTTTAGCATTTCTAACCCATGTTTGCACATCTCTAAGCACTTTTAAACCAATTTTTGCTATTTCTAACCCATGTTTGCACATCTCTAAGCAATTTTGAATGCATTTTTGGCCGTTTCTAACCCATTTTTGCAGATCTCTAAGCACTTTTAAGCCTTTTTTGGCCTTTTCTATCCAGTTTGCACATCTCTAACCATTTTGAAGCCATTTTTGGCTATTTCTAACCCATTTTTGCAAATCCCTAAGCACTGTCAAGCCATTTTTGGCCATTTCTAACCCATTTTTGCAAATCTCTAAGCACTTGAAAGCCATTTTTAGCATTTCTAACCCATTTTTGCAAATCTCTAAGCACTTTAAAGCCATTTTTGGAATTTCTAACCCATTTTTGCACATCTCTAAGCACTTGAAAGCCATTTTTAGCACTTGTAACCCATGTTTGCACATCTCTAAGCACTTTTAAACCATTTTTTGCTATTTCTAACCCATGTTTGCACATCTCTAAGCAATTTTCAATGGCATTTTTGGCCGTTTCTAACACATTTTTGCACATCTCTAAGCAATTTTGAATGGCATTTTTAGCATTTCTAACCCATTTTTGCACATCTCTAAGCACTTTTAAACCATTTTTGGCCATTTCTAACCCATGTTTGCACATCTCTAAGCAATTTTGAATGGCATTTTTAGCATTTCTAACCCGTTTTTGCAAATCTCTAAGCACTTGAAAGCCATTTTTAGCACTTGTAACCCATGTTTGCACATCTCTAAGCAATTTCAATGGCATTTTTGGCCGCTTCTAACACATTTTTGCACATCTCTAAGCAATTTTGAATGCATTTTTGGCCGTTTCTAACCCATTTTTGCAGATCTCTAAGCACTTTTAAGCCTTTTTTGGCCATTACTAACCATTGTTTGCAAATCCCTAAGCACTTTAAAGCCATTTTTGGAATTTCTAACCCATTTTTGTTCATCTCTAAGCACTTTAAAGCCATTTTTAGCATTTCTAACCCATGTTTGCACATCTCTAAGCACTTTTAAACCATTTTTTGCTATTTCTAACCCATGTTTGCACATCTCTAAGCAATTTTCAATGGCATTTTTGGCCGTTTCTAACACATTTTTGCACATCTCTAAGCAATTTTGAATGGCATTTTTAGCATTTCTAACCCGTTTTTGCGAATCTCTAAGCAATTTTGAATGCATTTTTGGCCGTTTCTAACCCATTTTTGCAGATCTCTAAGCACTTTTAAGCCTTTTTTTGGCCATTTCTAAGCCATGTTTGCACATCTCTAAGCAATTTTGAATGGCATTTTTAGCATTTCTAACCCATTTTTGCAAATCTCTAAGCACTTTAAAGCCATTTTTAGCATTTCTAACCCTTTTTTGCAAATCTCTAAGCACTTGAACGCCATTTTTAGCACTTGTAACCCATGTTTGCACATCTCTAAGCAATTTTGAATGGCATTTTTGGCCGTTTCTAACCCATGTTTGCAAATCCCTAAGCACTTTAAAGCCATTTTTAGCATTTCTAACTCGTTTTTGCAAATCTCTAAGCACTTCAAAGCCATTTTGGCCATTTCTAACCCATTTTTGCAAATCCCTAAGCACTGTCAAGCCATTTTTGGCCATTTCTAACCCATTTTTGCAAATCTCTAAGCACTTGAAAGCCATTTTTAGCATTTCTAACCCATTTTTGCAAATCTCTAAGCACTTTAAAGCCATTTTTAGCATTTCTAACCCATGTTTGCACACCTCTAAGCAATTTTAAACCAATTTTTGCTATTTCTAACCCATGTTTGCACATCTCTAAGCAATTTTGAATGCATTTTTGGCCGTTTCTAACCCATTTTTGCAGATCTCTAAGCACTTTTAAGCCTTTTTTGGCCTTTTCTATCCAGTTTGCACATCTCTAACCATTTGAAGCCATTTTTGGCTATTTCTAACCCATTTTTGCAAATCCCTAAGCACTTTCAAGCCATTTTTGGCATTTTCTAACCCATTTTTGCACATCTCTAAGCAATTTTGATTGGCATTTTTTTGGCCATTTCTAACCCATTTTTGCAAATCCCTAAGCACTTTCAAGCCATTTTTGGCCATTTCTAACCCATTTTTGCACATCTCTAAGCAATTTTGAATGCATTTTTGGCCGTTTCTAACCCATTTTTGCAGATCTCTAAGCACTTTTAAGCCTTTTTTGGCCATTACTAACCATTGTTTGCAAATCCCTAAGCACTTTAAAGCCATTTTTGGAATTTCTAACCCATTTTTGCACATCTCTAAGCACTTTAAAGCCATTTTTAGCATTTCTAACCCATGTTTGCACATCTCTAAGCACTTTTAAACCATTTTTTGCTATTTCTAACCCATGTTTGCACATCTCTAAGCAATTTTCAATGGCATTTTTGGCCGTTTCTAACACATTTTTGCACATCTCTAAGCAATTTTGAATGGCATTTTTAGCATTTCTAACCCATTTTTGCACATCTCTAAGCACTTTTAAACCATTTTTGGCCATTTCTAACCCATGTTTGCACATCTCTAAGCAATTTTGAATGGCATTTTTAGCATTTCTAACCCGTTTTTGCAAATCTCTAAGCACTTGAAAGCCATTTTTAGCACTTGTAACCCATGTTTGCACATCTCTAAGCAATTTTCAATGGCATTTTTGGCCGTTTCTAACCCATGTTTGCACATCTCTAAGCAATTTTGAATGCATTTTTGGCCGTTTCTAACCCATTTTTGCAGATCTCTAAGCACTTTTAAGCCTTTTTTGGCCATTACTAACCATTGTTTGCAAATCCCTAAGCACTTTAAAGCCATTTTTGGAATTTCTAACCCATTTTTGTTCATCTCTAAGCACTTTAAAGCCATTTTTAGCATTTCTAACCCATGTTTGCACATCTCTAAGCACTTTTAAACCATTTTTTGCTATTTCTAACCCATGTTTGCACATCTCTAAGCAATTTTCAATGGCATTTTGGCCGTTTCTAACACATTTTTGCACATCTCTAAGCAATTTTGAATGGCATTTTTAGCATTTCTAACCCGTTTTTGCGAATCTCTAAGCAATTTTGAATGCATTTTTGGCCGTTTCTAACCCATTTTTGCAGATCTCTAAGCACTTTTAAGCCTTTTTTTGGCCATTTCTAAGCCATGTTTGCACATCTCTAAGCAATTTTGAATGGCATTTTTAGCATTTCTAACCCATTTTTGCAAATCTCTAAGCACTTTAAAGCCATTTTTAGCATTTCTAACCCGTTTTTGCAAATCTCTAAGCACTTGAAAGCCATTTTTAGCACTTGTAACCCATGTTTGCACATCTCTAAGCAATTTTGAATGGCATTTTTGGCCGTTTCTAACCCATGTTTGCAAATCCCTAAGCACTTTAAAGCCATTTTTAGCATTTCTAACTCGTTTTTGCAAATCTCTAAGCACTTCAAAGCCATTTTGGCCATTTCTAACCCATTTTTGCAAATCCCTAAGCACTGTCAAGCCATTTTTGGCCATTTCTAACCCATTTTTGCACATCTCTAAGCACTTTAAAGCCATTTTTAGCATTTCTAACCCATGTTTGCACATCTCTAAGCACTTTTAAACCATTTTTTGCTATTTCTAACCCATGTTTGCACATCTCTAAGCAATTTTCAATGGCATTTTTGGCCGTTTCTAACACATTTTTGCACATCTCTAAGCAATTTTGAATGGCATTTTTAGCATTTCTAACCCATTTTTGCACATCTCTAAGCACTTTTAAACCATTTTTGGCCATTTCTAACCCATGTTTGCACATCTCTAAGCAATTTTGAATGGCATTTTTAGCATTTCTAACCCGTTTTTGCAAATCTCTAAGCACTTGAAAGCCATTTTTAGCACTTGTAACCCATGTTTGCACATCTCTAAGCAATTTTCAATGGCATTTTTGGCCGTTTCTAACACATTTTTGCACATCTCTAAGCAATTTTGAATGCATTTTTGGCCGTTTCTAACCCATTTTTGCAGATCTCTAAGCACTTTTAAGCCTTTTTTGGCCATTACTAACCATTGTTTGCAAATCCCTAAGCACTTTAAAGCCATTTTTGGAATTTCTAACCCATTTTTGTTCATCTCTAAGCACTTTAAAGCCATTTTTAGCATTTCTAACCCATGTTTGCACATCTCTAAGCACTTTTAAACCATTTTTTGCTATTTCTAACCCATGTTTGCACATCTCTAAGCAATTTTCAATGGCATTTTTGGCCGTTTCTAACACATTTTTGCACATCTCTAAGCACTTTTAAACCATTTTTGGCCATTTCTAACCCATGTTTGCACATCTCTAAGCAATTTTGAATGGCATTTTTGGCCGTTTCTAACCCATTTTTGCAGATCTCTAAGCACTTTAAGCCTTTTTTGGCCATTACTAACCATTGTTTGCAAATCCCTAAGCACTTTAAAGCCATTTTTGGAATTTCTAACCCATGTTTGCACATCTCTAAGCACTTTTAAACCATTTTTTGCTATTTCTAACCCATGTTTGCACATCTCTAAGCAATTTTCAATGGCATTTTTGGCCGTTTCTAACACATTTTTGCACATCTCTAAGCAATTTTGAATGGCATTTTTAGCATTTCTAACCCATTTTTGCACATCTCTAAGCACTTTTAAACCATTTTTGGCCATTTCTAACCCATGTTTGCACATCTCTAAGCAATTTTGAATGCATTTTTGGCCGTTTCTAACCCATTTTTGCAGATCTCTAAGCACTTTTAAGCCTTTTTTGGCCATTACTAACCATTGTTTGCAAATCCCTAAGCACTTTAAAGCCATTTTTGGAATTTCTAACCCATTTTTGCACATCTCTAAGCACTTTAAAGCCATTTTTAGCATTTCTAACCCATGTTTGCACATCTCTAAGCACTTTTAAACCATTTTTTGCTATTTCTAACCCATGTTTGCACATCTCTAAGCAATTTTCAATGGCATTTTTGGCCGTTTCTAACACATTTTTGCACATCTCTAAGCAATTTTGAATGGCATTTTTAGCATTTCTAACCCATTTTTGCACATCTCTAAGCACTTTTAAACCATTTTTGGCCATTTCTAACCCATGTTTGCACATCTCTAAGCAATTTTGAATGGCATTTTTAGCATTTCTAACCCGTTTTTGCAAATCTCTAAGCACTTGAAAGCCATTTTTAGCACTTGTAACCCATGTTTGCACATCTCTAAGCAATTTTCAATGGCATTTTTGGCCGTTTCTAACACATTTTTGCACATCTCTAAGCAATTTTGAATGCATTTTTGGCCGTTTCTAACCCATTTTTGCAGATCTCTAAGCACTTTTAAGCCTTTTTTGGCCATTACTAACCATTGTTTGCAAATCCCTAAGCACTTTAAAGCCATTTTTGGAATTTCTAACCCATTTTTGCACATCTCTAAGCACTTGAAAGCCATTTTTAGCACTTGTAACCCATGTTTGCACATCTCTAAGCACTTTTAAACCATTTTTTGCTATTTCTAACCCATGTTTGCACATCTCTAAGCAATTTTCAATGGCATTTTTGGCCGTTTCTAACACATTTTTGCACATCTCTAAGCAATTTTGAATGGCATTTTTAGCATTTCTAACCCATTTTTGCACATCTCTAAGCACTTTTAAACCATTTTTGGCCATTTCTAACCCATGTTTGCACATCTCTAAGCAATTTTGAATGGCATTTTTAGCATTTCTAACCCGTTTTTGCAAATCTCTAAGCACTTGAAAGCCATTTTTAGCACTTGTAACCCATGTTTGCACATCTCTAAGCAATTTTCAATGGCATTTTTGGCCGCTTCTAACACATTTTTGCACATCTCTAAGCAATTTTGAATGCATTTTTGGCCGTTTCTAACCCATTTTTGCAGATCTCTAAGCACTTTTAAGCCTTTTTTGGCCATTACTAACCATTGTTTGCAAATCCCTAAGCACTTTAAAGCCATTTTTGGAATTTCTAACCCATTTTTGTTCATCTCTAAGCACTTTAAAGCCATTTTTAGCATTTCTAACCCATGTTTGCACATCTCTAAGCACTTTTAAACCATTTTTTGCTATTTCTAACCCATGTTTGCACATCTCTAAGCAATTTTCAATGGCATTTTTGGCCGTTTCTAACACATTTTTGCACATCTCTAAGCAATTTTGAATGGCATTTTTAGCATTTCTAACCCGTTTTTGCGAATCTCTAAGCAATTTTGAATGCATTTTTGGCCGTTTCTAACCCATTTTTGCAGATCTCTAAGCACTTTTAAGCCTTTTTTTGGCCATTTCTAAGCCATGTTTGCACATCTCTAAGCAATTTTGAATGGCATTTTTAGCATTTCTAACCCATTTTTGCAAATCTCTAAGCACTTTAAAGCCATTTTTAGCATTTCTAACCCGTTTTTGCAAATCTCTAAGCACTTGAAAGCCATTTTTAGCACTTGTAACCCATGTTTGCACATCTCTAAGCAATTTTGAATGGCATTTTTGGCCGTTTCTAACCCATGTTTGCAAATCCCTAAGCACTTTAAAGCCATTTTTAGCATTTCTAACTCGTTTTTGCAAATCTCTAAGCACTTCAAAGCCATTTTGGCCATTTCTAACCCATTTTTGCAAATCCCTAAGCACTGTCAAGCCATTTTTGGCCATTTCTAACCCATTTTTGCAAATCTCTAAGCACTTGAAAGCCATTTTTAGCATTTCTAACCCATTTTTGCAAATCTCTAAGCACTTTAAAGCCATTTTTAGCATTTCTAACCCATGTTTGCACATCTCTAAGCACTTTTAAACCAATTTTTGCTATTTCTAACCCATGTTTGCACATCTCTAAGCAATTTTGAATGCATTTTTGGCCGTTTCTAACCCATTTTTGCAGATCTCTAAGCACTTTTAAGCCTTTTTTGGCCTTTTCTATCCAGTTTGCACATCTCTAACCATTTTGAAGCCATTTTTGGCTATTTCTAACCCATTTTTGCAAATCCCTAAGCACTGTCAAGCCATTTTTGGCCATTTCTAACCCATTTTTGCAAATCTCTAAGCACTTGAAAGCCATTTTTAGCATTTCTAACCCATTTTTGCAAATCTCTAAGCACTTTAAAGCCATTTTTGGAATTTCTAACCCATTTTTGCACATCTCTAAGCACTTGAAAGCCATTTTTAGCACTTGTAACCCATGTTTGCACATCTCTAAGCACTTTTAAACCATTTTTTGCTATTTCTAACCCATGTTTGCACATCTCTAAGCAATTTTCAATGGCATTTTTGGCCGTTTCTAACACATTTTTGCACATCTCTAAGCAATTTTGAATGGCATTTTTAGCATTTCTAACCCATTTTTGCACATCTCTAAGCACTTTTAAACCATTTTTGGCCATTTCTAACCCATGTTTGCACATCTCTAAGCAATTTTGAATGGCATTTTTAGCATTTCTAACCCGTTTTTGCAAATCTCTAAGCACTTGAAAGCCATTTTTAGCACTTGTAACCCATGTTTGCACATCTCTAAGCAATTTTCAATGGCATTTTTGGCCGCTTCTAACACATTTTTGCACATCTCTAAGCAATTTTGAATGCATTTTTGGCCGTTTCTAACCCATTTTTGCAGATCTCTAAGCACTTTTAAGCCTTTTTTGGCCATTACTAACCATTGTTTGCAAATCCCTAAGCACTTTAAAGCCATTTTTGGAATTTCTAACCCATTTTTGTTCATCTCTAAGCACTTTAAAGCCATTTTTAGCATTTCTAACCCATGTTTGCACATCTCTAAGCACTTTTAAACCATTTTTTGCTATTTCTAACCCATGTTTGCACATCTCTAAGCAATTTTCAATGGCATTTTTGGCCGTTTCTAACACATTTTTGCACATCTCTAAGCAATTTTGAATGGCATTTTTAGCATTTCTAACCCGTTTTTGCGAATCTCTAAGCAATTTTGAATGCATTTTTGGCCGTTTCTAACCCATTTTTGCAGATCTCTAAGCACTTTTAAGCCTTTTTTTGGCCATTTCTAAGCCATGTTTGCACATCTCTAAGCAATTTTGAATGGCATTTTTAGCATTTCTAACCCATTTTTGCAAATCTCTAAGCACTTTAAAGCCATTTTTAGCATTTCTAACCCTTTTTTGCAAATCTCTAAGCACTTGAACGCCATTTTTAGCACTTGTAACCCATGTTTGCACATCTCTAAGCAATTTTGAATGGCATTTTTGGCCGTTTCTAACCCATGTTTGCAAATCCCTAAGCACTTTAAAGCCATTTTTAGCATTTCTAACTCGTTTTTGCAAATCTCTAAGCGCTTCAAAGCCATTTTGGCCATTTCTAACCCATTTTTGCAAATCCCTAAGCACTGTCAAGCCATTTTTGGCCATTTCTAACCCATTTTTGCAAATCTCTAAGCACTTGAAAGCCATTTTTAGCATTTCTAACCCATTTTTGCAAATCTCTAAGCACTTTAAAGCCATTTTTAGCATTTCTAACCCATGTTTGCACATCTCTAAGCACTTTTAAACCAATTTTTGCTATTTCTAACCCATGTTTGCACATCTCTAAGCAATTTTGAATGCATTTTTGGCCGTTTCTAACCCATTTTTGCAGATCTCTAAGCACTTTTAAGCCTTTTTTGGCCTTTTCTATCCAGTTTGCACATCTCTAACCATTTTGAAGCCATTTTTGGCTATTTCTAACCCATTTTTGCAAATCCCTAAGCACTTTCAAGCCATTTTTGGCATTTTCTAACCCATTTTTGCACATCTCTAAGCAATTTTGATTGGCATTTTTTTGGCCATTTCTAACCCATTTTTGCAAATCCCTAAGCACTTTCAAGCCATTTTTGGCCATTTCTAACCCATTTTTGCACATCTCTAAGCAATTTTGAATGCATTTTTGGCCGTTTCTAACCCATTTTTGCAGATCTCTAAGCACTTTTAAGCCTTTTTTGGCCATTACTAACCCATGTTTGCACATCCCTAAGCACTTTAAAGCCATTTTTGGAATTTCTAACCCATTTTTGCACATCTCTAAGCACTTTAAAGCCATTTTTAGCATTTCTAACCCATGTTTGCACATCTCTAAGCACTTTTAAACCATTTTTTGCTATTTCTAACCCATGTTTGCACATCTCTAAGCAATTTTCAATGGCATTTTTGGCCGTTTCTAACACATTTTTGCACATCTCTAAGCAATTTTGAATGGCATTTTTAGCATTTCTAACCCATTTTTGCACATCTCTAAGCACTTTTAAACCATTTTTGGCCATTTCTAACCCATGTTTGCACATCTCTAAGCAATTTTGAATGGCATTTTTAGCATTTCTAACCCGTTTTTGCAAATCTCTAAGCACTTGAAAGCCATTTTTAGCACTTGTAACCCATGTTTGCACATCTCTAAGCAATTTTCAATGGCATTTTTGGCCGTTTCTAACCCATGTTTGCACATCTCTAAGCAATTTTGAATGCATTTTTGGCCGTTTCTAACCCATTTTTGCAGATCTCTAAGCACTTTTAAGCCTTTTTTGGCCATTACTAACCATTGTTTGCAAATCCCTAAGCACTTTAAAGCCATTTTTGGAATTTCTAACCCATTTTTGTTCATCTCTAAGCACTTTAAAGCCATTTTTAGCATTTCTAACCCATGTTTGCACATCTCTAAGCACTTTTAAACCATTTTTTGCTATTTCTAACCCATGTTTGCACATCTCTAAGCAATTTTCAATGGCATTTTTGGCCGTTTCTAACACATTTTTGCACATCTCTAAGCAATTTTGAATGGCATTTTTAGCATTTCTAACCCGTTTTTGCGAATCTCTAAGCAATTTTGAATGCATTTTTGGCCGTTTCTAACCCATTTTTGCAGATCTCTAAGCACTTTTAAGCCTTTTTTTTGGCCATTTCTAAGCCATGTTTGCACATCTCTAAGCAATTTTGAATGGCATTTTTAGCATTTCTAACCCATTTTTGCAAATCTCTAAGCACTTTAAAGCCATTTTTAGCATTTCTAACCCGTTTTTGCAAATCTCTAAGCACTTGAAAGCCATTTTTAGCACTTGTAACCCATGTTTGCACATCTCTAAGCAATTTTGAATGGCATTTTTGGCCGTTTCTAACCCATGTTTGCAAATCCCTAAGCACTTTAAAGCCATTTTTAGCATTTCTAACTCGTTTTTGCAAATCTCTAAGCACTTCAAAGCCATTTTGGCCATTTCTAACCCATTTTTGCAAATCCCTAAGCACTGTCAAGCCATTTTTGGCCATTTCTAACCCATTTTTGCACATCTCTAAGCACTTTAAAGCCATTTTTAGCATTTCTAACCCATGTTTGCACATCTCTAAGCACTTTTAAACCATTTTTTGCTATTTCTAACCCATGTTTGCACATCTCTAAGCAATTTTCAATGGCATTTTTGGCCGTTTCTAACACATTTTTGCACATCTCTAAGCAATTTTGAATGGCATTTTTAGCATTTCTAACCCATTTTTGCACATCTCTAAGCACTTTTAAACCATTTTTGGCCATTTCTAACCCATGTTTGCACATCTCTAAGCAATTTTGAATGGCATTTTTAGCATTTCTAACCCGTTTTTGCAAATCTCTAAGCACTTGAAAGCCATTTTTAGCACTTGTAACCCATGTTTGCACATCTCTAAGCAATTTTCAATGGCATTTTTGGCCGTTTCTAACACATTTTTGCACATCTCTAAGCAATTTTGAATGCATTTTTGGCCGTTTCTAACCCATTTTTGCAGATCTCTAAGCACTTTTAAGCCTTTTTTGGCCATTACTAACCATTGTTTGCAAATCCCTAAGCACTTTAAAGCCATTTTTGGAATTTCTAACCCATTTTTGTTCATCTCTAAGCACTTTAAAGCCATTTTTAGCATTTCTAACCCATGTTTGCACATCTCTAAGCACTTTTAAACCATTTTTTGCTATTTCTAACCCATGTTTGCACATCTCTAAGCAATTTTCAATGGCATTTTTGGCCGTTTCTAACACATTTTTGCACATCTCTAAGCACTTTTAAACCATTTTTGGCCATTTCTAACCCATGTTTGCACATCTCTAAGCAATTTTGAATGGCATTTTTGGCCGTTTCTAACCCATTTTTGCAGATCTCTAAGCACTTTTAAGCCTTTTTTGGCCATTACTAACCATTGTTTGCAAATCCCTAAGCACTTTAAAGCCATTTTTGGAATTTCTAACCCATGTTTGCACATCTCTAAGCACTTTTAAACCATTTTTTGCTATTTCTAACCCATGTTTGCACATCTCTAAGCAATTTTCAATGGCATTTTTGGCCGTTTCTAACACATTTTTGCACATCTCTAAGCAATTTTGAATGGCATTTTTAGCATTTCTAACCCATTTTTGCACATCTCTAAGCACTTTTAAACCATTTTTGGCCATTTCTAACCCATGTTTGCACATCTCTAAGCAATTTTGAATGCATTTTTGGCCGTTTCTAACCCATTTTTGCAGATCTCTAAGCACTTTTAAGCCTTTTTTGGCCATTACTAACCATTGTTTGCAAATCCCTAAGCACTTTAAAGCCATTTTTGGAATTTCTAACCCATTTTTGCACATCTCTAAGCACTTTAAAGCCATTTTTAGCATTTCTAACCCATGTTTGCACATCTCTAAGCACTTTTAAACCATTTTTTGCTATTTCTAACCCATGTTTGCACATCTCTAAGCAATTTTCAATGGCATTTTTGGCCGTTTCTAACACATTTTTGCACATCTCTAAGCAATTTTGAATGGCATTTTTAGCATTTCTAACCCGTTTTTGCGAATCTCTAAGCAATTTTGAATGCATTTTTGGCCGTTTCTAACCCATTTTTGCAGATCTCTAAGCACTTTTAAGCCTTTTTTTGGCCATTTCTAAGCCATGTTTGCACATCTCTAAGCAATTTTGAATGGCATTTTTAGCATTTCTAACCCATTTTTGCAAATCTCTAAGCACTTTAAAGCCATTTTTAGCATTTCTAACCCTTTTTTGCAAATCTCTAAGCACTTGAACGCCATTTTTAGCACTTGTAACCCATGTTTGCACATCTCTAAGCAATTTTGAATGGCATTTTTGGCCGTTTCTAACCCATGTTTGCAAATCCCTAAGCACTTTAAAGCCATTTTTAGCATTTCTAACTCGTTTTTGCAAATCTCTAAGCGCTTCAAAGCCATTTTGGCCATTTCTAACCCATTTTTGCAAATCCCTAAGCACTGTCAAGCCATTTTTGGCCATTTCTAACCCATTTTTGCAAATCTCTAAGCACTTGAAAGCCATTTTTAGCATTTCTAACCCATTTTTGCAAATCTCTAAGCACTTTAAAGCCATTTTTAGCATTTCTAACCCATGTTTGCACATCTCTAAGCACTTTTAAACCAATTTTTGCTATTTCTAACCCATGTTTGCACATCTCTAAGCAATTTTGAATGCATTTTTGGCCGTTTCTAACCCATTTTTGCAGATCTCTAAGCACTTTTAAGCCTTTTTTGGCCTTTTCTATCCAGTTTGCACATCTCTAACCATTTTGAAGCCATTTTTGGCTATTTCTAACCCATTTTTGCAAATCCCTAAGCACTTTCAAGCCATTTTTGGCATTTTCTAACCCATTTTTGCACATCTCTAAGCAATTTTGATTGGCATTTTTTTGGCCATTTCTAACCCATTTTTGCAAATCCCTAAGCACTTTCAAGCCATTTTTGGCCATTTCTAACCCATTTTTGCACATCTCTAAGCAATTTTGAATGCATTTTTGGCCGTTTCTAACCCATTTTTGCAGATCTCTAAGCACTTTTAAGCCTTTTTTGGCCATTACTAACCCATGTTTGCACATCCCTAAGCACTTTAAAGCCATTTTTGGAATTTCTAACCCATTTTTGCACATCTCTAAGCACTTTAAAGCCATTTTTAGCATTTCTAACCCATGTTTGCACATCTCTAAGCACTTTTAAACCATTTTTTGCTATTTCTAACCCATGTTTGCACATCTCTAAGCAATTTTCAATGGCATTTTTGGCCGTTTCTAACACATTTTTGCACATCTCTAAGCAATTTTGAATGGCATTTTTAGCATTTCTAACCCATTTTTGCACATCTCTAAGCACTTTTAAACCATTTTTGGCCATTTCTAACCCATGTTTGCACATCTCTAAGCAATTTTGAATGGCATTTTTAGCATTTCTAACCCGTTTTTGCAAATCTCTAAGCACTTGAAAGCCATTTTTAGCACTTGTAACCCATGTTTGCACATCTCTAAGCAATTTTCAATGGCATTTTTGGCCGTTTCTAACCCATGTTTGCACATCTCTAAGCAATTTTGAATGCATTTTTGGCCGTTTCTAACCCATTTTTGCAGATCTCTAAGCACTTTTAAGCCTTTTTTGGCCATTACTAACCATTGTTTGCAAATCCCTAAGCACTTTAAAGCCATTTTTGGAATTTCTAACCCATTTTTGTTCATCTCTAAGCACTTTAAAGCCATTTTTAGCATTTCTAACCCATGTTTGCACATCTCTAAGCACTTTTAAACCATTTTTTGCTATTTCTAACCCATGTTTGCACATCTCTAAGCAATTTTCAATGGCATTTTTGGCCGTTTCTAACACATTTTTGCACATCTCTAAGCAATTTTGAATGGCATTTTTAGCATTTCTAACCCGTTTTTGCGAATCTCTAAGCAATTTTGAATGCATTTTTGGCCGTTTCTAACCCATTTTTGCAGATCTCTAAGCACTTTTAAGCCTTTTTTTGGCCATTTCTAAGCCATGTTTGCACATCTCTAAGCAATTTTGAATGGCATTTTTAGCATTTCTAACCCATTTTTGCAAATCTCTAAGCACTTTAAAGCCATTTTTAGCATTTCTAACCCGTTTTTGCAAATCTCTAAGCACTTGAAAGCCATTTTTAGCACTTGTAACCCATGTTTGCACATCTCTAAGCAATTTTGAATGGCATTTTTGGCCGTTTCTAACCCATGTTTGCAAATCCCTAAGCACTTTAAAGCCATTTTTAGCATTTCTAACTCGTTTTTGCAAATCTCTAAGCACTTCAAAGCCATTTTGGCCATTTCTAACCCATTTTTGCAAATCCCTAAGCACTGTCAAGCCATTTTTGGCCATTTCTAACCCATTTTTGCACATCTCTAAGCACTTTAAAGCCATTTTTAGCATTTCTAACCCATGTTTGCACATCTCTAAGCACTTTTAAACCATTTTTTGCTATTTCTAACCCATGTTTGCACATCTCTAAGCAATTTTCAATGGCATTTTTGGCCGTTTCTAACACATTTTTGCACATCTCTAAGCAATTTTGAATGGCATTTTTAGCATTTCTAACCCATTTTTGCACATCTCTAAGCACTTTTAAACCATTTTTGGCCATTTCTAACCCATGTTTGCACATCTCTAAGCAATTTTGAATGGCATTTTTAGCATTTCTAACCCGTTTTTGCAAATCTCTAAGCACTTGAAAGCCATTTTTAGCACTTGTAACCCATGTTTGCACATCTCTAAGCAATTTTCAATGGCATTTTTGGCCGTTTCTAACACATTTTTGCACATCTCTAAGCAATTTTGAATGCATTTTTGGCCGTTTCTAACCCATTTTTGCAGATCTCTAAGCACTTTTAAGCCTTTTTTGGCCATTACTAACCATTGTTTGCAAATCCCTAAGCACTTTAAAGCCATTTTTGGAATTTCTAACCCATTTTTGTTCATCTCTAAGCACTTTAAAGCCATTTTTAGCATTTCTAACCCATGTTTGCACATCTCTAAGCACTTTTAAACCATTTTTTGCTATTTCTAACCCATGTTTGCACATCTCTAAGCAATTTTCAATGGCATTTTTGGCCGTTTCTAACACATTTTTGCACATCTCTAAGCACTTTTAAACCATTTTTGGCCATTTCTAACCCATGTTTGCACATCTCTAAGCAATTTTGAATGGCATTTTTGGCCGTTTCTAACCCATTTTTGCAGATCTCTAAGCACTTTTAAGCCTTTTTTGGCCATTACTAACCATTGTTTGCAAATCCCTAAGCACTTTAAAGCCATTTTTGGAATTTCTAACCATGTTTGCACATCTCTAAGCACTTTTAAACCATTTTTTGCTATTTCTAACCCATGTTTGCACATCTCTAAGCAATTTTCAATGGCATTTTTGGCCGTTTCTAACACATTTTTGCACATCTCTAAGCAATTTTGAATGGCATTTTTAGCATTTCTAACCCATTTTTGCACATCTCTAAGCACTTTTAAACCATTTTTGGCCATTTCTAACCCATGTTTGCACATCTCTAAGCAATTTTGAATGCATTTTTGGCCGTTTCTAACCCATTTTTGCAGATCTCTAAGCACTTTTAAGCCTTTTTTGGCCATTACTAACCATTGTTTGCAAATCCCTAAGCACTTTAAAGCCATTTTTGGAATTTCTAACCCATTTTTGCACATCTCTAAGCACTTTAAAGCCATTTTTAGCATTTCTAACCCATGTTTGCACATCTCTAAGCACTTTTAAACCATTTTTTGCTATTTCTAACCCATGTTTGCACATCTCTAAGCAATTTTCAATGGCATTTTTGGCCGTTTCTAACACATTTTTGCACATCTCTAAGCAATTTTGAATGGCATTTTTAGCATTTCTAACCCATTTTTGCACATCTCTAAGCACTTTTAAACCATTTTTGGCCATTTCTAACCCATGTTTGCACATCTCTAAGCAATTTTGAATGGCATTTTTAGCATTTCTAACCCGTTTTTGCAAATCTCTAAGCACTTGAAAGCCATTTTTAGCACTTGTAACCCATGTTTGCACATCTCTAAGCAATTTTCAATGGCATTTTTGGCCGTTTCTAACACATTTTTGCACATCTCTAAGCAATTTTGAATGCATTTTTGGCCGTTTCTAACCCATTTTTGCAGATCTCTAAGCACTTTTAAGCCTTTTTTGGCCATTACTAACCATTGTTTGCAAATCCCTAAGCACTTTAAAGCCATTTTTGGAATTTCTAACCCATTTTTGTTCATCTCTAAGCACTTTAAAGCCATTTTTAGCATTTCTAACCCATGTTTGCACATCTCTAAGCACTTTTAAACCATTTTTTGCTATTTCTAACCCATGTTTGCACATCTCTAAGCAATTTTCAATGGCATTTTTGGCCGTTTCTAACACATTTTTGCACATCTCTAAGCAATTTTGAATGGCATTTTTAGCATTTCTAACCCGTTTTTGCGAATCTCTAAGCAATTTTGAATGCATTTTTGGCCGTTTCTAACCCATTTTTGCAGATCTCTAAGCACTTTTAAGCCTTTTTTTGGCCATTTCTAAGCCATGTTTGCACATCTCTAAGCAATTTTGAATGGCATTTTTAGCATTTCTAACCCATTTTTGCAAATCTCTAAGCACTTTAAAGCCATTTTTAGCATTTCTAACCCGTTTTTGCAAATCTCTAAGCACTTGAAAGCCATTTTTAGCACTTGTAACCCATGTTTGCACATCTCTAAGCAATTTTGAATGGCATTTTTGGCCGTTTCTAACCCATGTTTGCAAATCCCTAAGCACTTTAAAGCCATTTTTAGCATTTCTAACTCGTTTTTGCAAATCTCTAAGCACTTCAAAGCCATTTTGGCCATTTCTAACCCATTTTTGCAAATCCCTAAGCACTGTCAAGCCATTTTTGGCCATTTCTAACCCATTTTTGCACATCTCTAAGCACTTTAAAGCCATTTTTAGCATTTCTAACCCATGTTTGCACATCTCTAAGCACTTTTAAACCATTTTTTGCTATTTCTAACCCATGTTTGCACATCTCTAAGCAATTTTCAATGGCATTTTTGGCCGTTTCTAACACATTTTTGCACATCTCTAAGCAATTTTGAATGGCATTTTTAGCATTTCTAACCCATTTTTGCACATCTCTAAGCACTTTTAAACCATTTTTGGCCATTTCTAACCCATGTTTGCACATCTCTAAGCAATTTTGAATGGCATTTTTAGCATTTCTAACCCGTTTTTGCAAATCTCTAAGCACTTGAAAGCCATTTTTAGCACTTGTAACCCATGTTTGCACATCTCTAAGCAATTTTCAATGGCATTTTTGGCCGTTTCTAACACATATTTGCACATCTCTAAGCAATTTTGAATGCATTTTTGGCCGTTTCTAACCCATTTTTGCAGATCTCTAAGCACTTTTAAGCCTTTTTTGGCCATTACTAACCATTGTTTGCAAATCCCTAAGCACTTTAAAGCCATTTTTGGAATTTCTAACCCATTTTTGTTCATCTCTAAGCACTTTAAAGCCATTTTTAGCATTTCTAACCCATGTTTGCACATCTCTAAGCACTTTTAAACCATTTTTTGCTATTTCTAACCCATGTTTGCACATCTCTAAGCAATTTTCAATGGCATTTTTGGCCGTTTCTAACACATTTTTGCACATCTCTAAGCACTTTTAAACCATTTTTGGCCATTTCTAACCCATGTTTGCACATCTCTAAGCAATTTTGAATGGCATTTTTGGCCGTTTCTAACCCATTTTTGCAGATCTCTAAGCACTTTTAAGCCTTTTTTGGCCATTACTAACCATTGTTTGCAAATCCCTAAGCACTTTAAAGCCATTTTTGGAATTTCTAACCCATGTTTGCACATCTCTAAGCACTTTTAAACCATTTTTTGCTATTTCTAACCCATGTTTGCACATCTCTAAGCAATTTTCAATGGCATTTTTGGCCGTTTCTAACACATTTTTGCACATCTCTAAGCAATTTTGAATGGCATTTTTAGCATTTCTAACCCATTTTTGCACATCTCTAAGCACTTTTAAACCATTTTTGGCCATTTCTAACCCATGTTTGCACATCTCTAAGCAATTTTGAATGCATTTTTGGCCGTTTCTAACCCATTTTTGCAGATCTCTAAGCACTTTTAAGCCTTTTTTGGCCATTACTAACCATTGTTTGCAAATCCCTAAGCACTTTAAAGCCATTTTTGGAATTTCTAACCCATTTTTGCACATCTCTAAGCACTTTAAAGCCATTTTTAGCATTTCTAACCCATGTTTGCACATCTCTAAGCACTTTTAAACCATTTTTTGCTATTTCTAACCCATGTTTGCACATCTCTAAGCAATTTTCAATGGCATTTTTGGCCGTTTCTAACACATTTTTGCACATCTCTAAGCAATTTTGAATGGCATTTTTAGCATTTCTAACCCGTTTTTGCGAATCTCTAAGCAATTTTGAATGCATTTTTGGCCGTTTCTAACCCATTTTTGCAGATCTCTAAGCACTTTTAAGCCTTTTTTTGGCCATTTCTAAGCCATGTTTGCACATCTCTAAGCAATTTTGAATGGCATTTTTAGCATTTCTAACCCATTTTTGCAAATCTCTAAGCACTTTAAAGCCATTTTTAGCATTTCTAACCCGTTTTTGCAAATCTCTAAGCACTTGAAAGCCATTTTTAGCACTTGTAACCCATGTTTGCACATCTCTAAGCAATTTTGAATGGCATTTTTGGCCGTTTCTAACCCATGTTTGCAAATCCCTAAGCACTTTAAAGCCATTTTTAGCATTTCTAACTCGTTTTTGCAAATCTCTAAGCACTTCAAAGCCATTTTGGCCATTTCTAACCCATTTTTGCAAATCCCTAAGCACTGTCAAGCCATTTTTGGCCATTTCTAACCCATTTTTGCACATCTCTAAGCACTTTAAAGCCATTTTTAGCATTTCTAACCCATGTTTGCACATCTCTAAGCACTTTTAAACCATTTTTTGCTATTTCTAACCCATGTTTGCACATCTCTAAGCAATTTTCAATGGCATTTTTGGCCGTTTCTAACACATTTTTGCACATCTCTAAGCAATTTTGAATGGCATTTTTAGCATTTCTAACCCATTTTTGCACATCTTTAAGCACTTTTAAACCATTTTTGGCCATTTCTAACCCATGTTTGCACATCTCTAAGCAATTTTGAATGGCATTTTTAGCATTTCTAACCCGTTTTTGCAAATCTCTAAGCACTTGAAAGCCATTTTTAGCACTTGTAACCCATGTTTGCACATCTCTAAGCAATTTTGAATGGCATTTTTGGCCGTTTCTAACACATTTTTGCACTTCTCTAAGCAATTTTGAATGCATTTTTGGCCGTTTCTAACCCATTTTTGCAGATCTCTAAGCACTTTTAAGCCTTTTTTGGCCATTACTAACCATTGTTTGCAAATCCCTAAGCACTTTAAAGCCATTTTTGGAATTTCTAACCCATTTTTGTTCATCTCTAAGCACTTTAAAGCCATTTTTAGCATTTCTAACCCATGTTTGCACATCTCTAAGCACTTTTAAACCATTTTTTGCTATTTCTAACCCATGTTTGCACATCTCTAAGCAATTTTCAATGGCATTTTTGGCCGTTTCTAACACATTTTTGCACATCTCTAAGCACTTTTAAACCATTTTTGGCCATTTCTAACCCATGTTTGCACATCTCTAAGCAATTTTGAATGGCATTTTGGCCGTTTCTAACCCATTTTTGCAGATCTCTAAGCACTTTTAAGCCTTTTTTGGCCATTACTAACCATTGTTTGCAAATCCCTAAGCACTTTAAAGCCATTTTTGGAATTTCTAACCCATGTTTGCACATCTCTAAGCACTTTTAAACCATTTTTTGCTATTTCTAACCCATGTTTGCACATCTCTAAGCAATTTTCAATGGCATTTTTGGCCGTTTCTAACACATTTTTGCACATCTCTAAGCAATTTTGAATGGCATTTTTAGCATTTCTAACCCATTTTTGCACATCTCTAAGCACTTTTAAACCATTTTTGGCCATTTCTAACCCATGTTTGCACATCTCTAAGCAATTTTGAATGCATTTTTGGCCGTTTCTAACCCATTTTTGCAGATCTCTAAGCACTTTTAAGCCTTTTTTGGCCATTACTAACCATTGTTTGCAAATCCCTAAGCACTTTAAAGCCATTTTTGGAATTTCTAACCCATTTTTGCACATCTCTAAGCACTTTAAAGCCATTTTTAGCATTTCTAACCCATGTTTGCACATCTCTAAGCACTTTTAAACCATTTTTTGCTATTTCTAACCCATGTTTGCACATCTCTAAGCAATTTTCAATGGCATTTTTGGCCGTTTCTAACACATTTTTGCACATCTCTAAGCAATTTTGAATGGCATTTTTAGCATTTCTAACCCATTTTTGCACATCTCTAAGCACTTTTAAACCATTTTTGGCCATTTCTAACCCATGTTTGCACATCTCTAAGCAATTTTGAATGGCATTTTTAGCATTTCTAACCCGTTTTTGCAAATCTCTAAGCACTTGAAAGCCATTTTTAGCACTTGTAACCCATGTTTGCACATCTCTAAGCAATTTTCAATGGCATTTTTGGCCGTTTCTAACACATTTTTGCACATCTCTAAGCAATTTTGAATGCATTTTTGGCCGTTTCTAACCCATTTTTGCAGATCTCTAAGCACTTTTAAGCCTTTTTTGGCCATTACTAACCATTGTTTGCAAATCCCTAAGCACTTTAAAGCCATTTTTGGAATTTCTAACCCATTTTTGCACATCTCTAAGCACTTTAAAGCCATTTTTAGCATTTCTAACCCATGTTTGCACATCTCTAAGCACTTTTAAACCATTTTTTGCTATTTCTAACCCATGTTTGCACATCTCTAAGCAATTTTCAATGGCATTTTTGGCCGTTTCTAACACATTTTTGCACATCTCTAAGCAATTTTGAATGGCATTTTTAGCATTTCTAACCCATTTTTGCACATCTCTAAGCACTTTTAAACCATTTTTGGCCATTTCTAACCCATGTTTGCACATCTCTAAGCAATTTTGAATGGCATTTTTAGCATTTCTAACCCGTTTTTGCAAATCTCTAAGCACTTGAAAGCCATTTTTAGCACTTGTAACCCATGTTTGCACATCTCTAAGCAATTTTCAATGGCTTTTTTGGCCGTTTCTAACACATTTTTGCACATCTCTAAGCAATTTTGAATGCATTTTTGGCCGTTTCTAACCCATTTTTGCAGATCTCTAAGCACTTTTAAGCCTTTTTTGGCCATTACTAACCATTGTTTGCAAATCCCTAAGCACTTTAAAGCCATTTTTGGAATTTCTAACCCATTTTTGTTCATCTCTAAGCACTTTAAAGCCATTTTTAGCATTTCTAACCCATGTTTGCACATCTCTAAGCACTTTTAAACCATTTTTTGCTATTTCTAACCCATGTTTGCACATCTCTAAGCAATTTTCAATGGCATTTTTGGCCGTTTCTAACACATTTTTGCACATCTCTAAGCACTTTTAAACCATTTTTGGCCATTTCTAACCCATGTTTGCACATCTCTAAGCAATTTTGAATGCATTTTTGGCCGTTTCTAACCCATTTTTGCAGATCTCTAAGCACTTTTAAGCCTTTTTTGGCCATTACTAACCATTGTTTGCAAATCCCTAAGCACTTTAAAGCCATTTTTGGAATTTCTAACCCATGTTTGCACATCTCTAAGCACTTTTAAACCATTTTTTGCTATTTCTAACCCATGTTTGCACATCTCTAAGCAATTTTCAATGGCATTTTTGGCCGTTTCTAACACATTTTTGCACATCTCTAAGCAATTTTGAATGGCATTTTTAGCATTTCTAACCCATTTTTGCACATCTCTAAGCACTTTTAAACCATTTTTGGCCATTTCTAACCCATGTTTGCACATCTCTAAGCAATTTTGAATGCATTTTTGGCCGTTTCTAACCCATTTTTGCAGATCTCTAAGCACTTTTAAGCCTTTTTTGGCCATTACTAACCATTGTTTGCAAATCCCTAAGCACTTTAAAGCCATTTTTGGAATTTCTAACCCATTTTTGCACATCTCTAAGCACTTTAAAGCCATTTTTAGCATTTCTAACCCATGTTTGCACATCTCTAAGCACTTTTAAACCATTTTTTGCTATTTCTAACCCATGTTTGCACATCTCTAAGCAATTTTCAATGGCATTTTTGGCCGTTTCTAACACATTTTTGCACATCTCTAAGCAATTTTGAATGGCATTTTTAGCATTTCTAACCCATTTTTGCACATCTCTAAGCACTTTTAAACCATTTTTGGCCATTTCTAACCCATGTTTGCACATCTCTAAGCAATTTTGAATGGCATTTTTAGCATTTCTAACCCGTTTTTGCAAATCTCTAAGCACTTGAAAGCCATTTTTAGCACTTGTAACCCATGTTTGCACATCTCTAAGCAATTTTCAATGGCATTTTTGGCCGTTTCTAACACATTTTTGCACATCTCTAAGCAATTTTGAATGCATTTTTGGCCGTTTCTAACCCATTTTTGCAGATCTCTAAGCACTTTTAAGCCTTTTTTGGCCATTACTAACCATTGTTTGCAAATCCCTAAGCACTTTAAAGCCATTTTTGGAATTTCTAACCCATTTTTGCACATCTCTAAGCACTTTAAAGCCATTTTTAGCATTTCTAACCCATGTTTGCACATCTCTAAGCACTTTTAAACCATTTTTTGCTATTTCTAACCCATGTTTGCACATCTCTAAGCAATTTTCAATGGCATTTTTGGCCGTTTCTAACACATTTTTGCACATCTCTAAGCAATTTTGAATGGCATTTTTAGCATTTCTAACCCATTTTTGCACATCTCTAAGCACTTTTAAACCATTTTTGGCCATTTCTAACCCATGTTTGCACATCTCTAAGCAATTTTGAATGCATTTTTAGCATTTCTAACCCGTTTTTGCAAATCTCTAAGCACTTGAAAGCCATTTTTAGCACTTGTAACCCATGTTTGCACATCTCTAAGCAATTTTCAATGGCTTTTTTGGCCGTTTCTAACACATTTTTGCACATCTCTAAGCAATTTTGAATGCATTTTTGGCCGTTTCTAACCCATTTTTGCAGATCTCTAAGCACTTTTAAGCCTTTTTTGGCCATTACTAACCATTGTTTGCAAATCCCTAAGCACTTTAAAGCCATTTTTGGAATTTCTAACCCATTTTTGTTCATCTCTAAGCACTTTAAAGCCATTTTTAGCATTTCTAACCCATGTTTGCACATCTCTAAGCACTTTTAAACCATTTTTTGCTATTTCTAACCCATGTTTGCACATCTCTAAGCAATTTTCAATGGCATTTTTGGCCGTTTCTAACACATTTTTGCACATCTCTAAGCAATTTTGAATGCATTTTTAGCATTCTAACCCGTTTTTGCGAATCTCTAAGCAATTTTGAATGCATTTTTGGCCGTTTCTAACCCATTTTTGCAGATCTCTAAGCACTTTTAAGCCTTTTTTTGGCCATTTCTAAGCCATGTTTGCACA